>NW_010250728.1:0-204 GCF_000690775.1 Eurypyga helias | reverse complement strand
TTTTTTTTTTTTTTTCACCTGCTTAATCACATTTAAATATATTATACTTTCCTATTGTTGGTGTGGCATAGAAGTAATTGCTGCAGTTGCCATGGGGATGTTATGACAACAGAGGGGGGATGCCCGCCTGACTAGAGGAGGCAGAGGGTGTCCCCTCGCCTGGAGGACGTGGGAAGTTTGTGTGCCTGACACGAGCGCCCTGGG
>NW_010250727.1:122915-145940 GCF_000690775.1 Eurypyga helias | reverse complement strand
GATTCTATGATTCTATGACTTTCTCCAGGCTCCCCTTCCCGGGCCACTGCCACCACGACTCTGTCACATGGATCGGCTGTGACGGCTCAGGGAATTGCATCCCATGTCCCAAAGGCCAAATCGGGTACTGTCCCTGGGATGCGGCTCATTTCCACCTTGGCCAACCCGGCACACCTGGAGAGACCAAGGTTCCAACGGCAGCACTTTCCCCTGTTTCTCCCTATTCCAGAAGAGCTATGGCTTCTTTTAGAACGGGGAATGGGTTAAGAGCAAAGAGAATGTGTGTTTGGGTGGAAAAACTCATGGAGGTCCCAATACAACAGCACCAAGCACAGAAGTAAGCAGTAGGGTTCTTGGACAGCCCGGCCAAACAGCTCCTAAGGATGGAACTTGACAGGAGGAGGAGAGAGATGGAAACAAAGCACCTCTGAGGAAGGAGTTCAGCAATGCAATGCCTGTCTTCCCCCCTCCCATCCCCTTTCCACTAGCCTCCATCCTCTGATCTCCTGGCTGAACAGCAGCGAGGGTTGTGGGAGATGGGGTCTTTTTGGGGTGCAGCGCCATCCCCCTGCCCCTTGGCTGCCTCTAGCCAGGACCCCCAGTTGCGGGGGAACAGCTGCCCAGCCTGCAGAGCCCTCACTGCCGCTAAACTGAATCCCGTTTGCTTCAGTTCAAGTTGTGCTAAGGTGGAACTGGCCAGCTCTGCCTGGCCCCAGCACCTGCAACCAGGAAAGCAACTCATGGAGACGGGGCAGCCAAAACCATCGTGCACAGCTATGCTGGGGATGGCGAGGAGGGGTACGTAGGTCCGCGGGGCGATAGCAGCACCCAGTTCCGACTTGCACGAGGGTCGCAGGAGGCTGTAACCCAGCAAAACGGCCCTTCCTTTGAGCCCCTCCAACCGCAAACGGCAGGAGCCGCGCGCCGCTGGAAGCGACTGGTTTGCTCCAGTAGCCTCTTTACAAGCACCGAGGGACAGCTCCTCGGGGATCGCTGGGTTTTTAAAAGGCCACTTATAAGCTTTAATACTGCGCTGGGGGAGAGGGTAAGGAGAAGGGGGGTCAGGGAGGGGTGGTTACATTGACTGCTTAGGACTTCAAGCTGTAAACCTCTTCTTCCCTCGCTCATCGCTGGGACGTTTTTATTGGCGAGATGAAGGGAGACAGAGCACAGCTCCACAACTTGCTCTTCTTCTAGAGGTTAATGACCCAGTTAGCAGCTCTTGGCTGCATTTCCCGACATTTTGCAGACATCAAGACCCGTCTCCCTGCCAAGTACATTCTGTTCCCTGGAGCTCGGCCAATGCATCTCAGATTACTATGTAATGCGACAAAGAGGGAGAGCTGGAGGTGAGGGTGGGGGCTGCAGGGGAGATACAGGAGCCGTTGGGAAGGGGGCAGGGTGAGGGTGGGAGAAGGGGAAACACCACTTCTAAATTTAACATCTGAGATGGAAATGAAGCTCCCAAGGTGCTTATTTGCTGGATAAAAATGTGAATCCCAGGATAAATTGGAGTGATGCTTCTGGGAAACAGATGCAATCAGCAAATAATTTCCCCCTAGGGACCGTGCAGGCCTGTGCTTCCCGGCTCCGCTGACAGTCAGGCTCCTGCTTCGGATGCCCTTGTGCCCAGAAGAAATCCTGCTAGGGAACTGGGGCTACTTTCCTGAATGAGAGTCCAATACCCCAAGAGGAACAGGGACTTAGCCAGGGAAATGGGGAGTGAGGGGAGAGAAGAGGAAGAACTTCCTGCATGGTCTTTTATTTATCTTTTTTGGACCTCGGGCAAAAGATGCTGCTCAGACACGCTGTACTTGGCGAGCCTGGCTGCTTCAGATCCAGACACTTCCATAGTAAAGGGAGGAAAGTCCAACCTTAGGGAAGGATCTGTTGGCATGTGTTGAACATGCAGCTCACAGAGCAGCTGTGCTACCAAGCAGATGCCCATCATTGCTAGAGGCCAACATGATCATACACTCCGCACTTGCCCGCAAGCCTTTGCCCAGGGAACAGTCAGGTGTCCTCTCCTGAACCATGCTGGGGTCTTCCCTGCAGCTCTACTGAGATCCTTTGGCCGTTACACGCACTGAGACTCCCTCGGCCCTTGCAAACCTCTCCTCCC
The DNA here is from genome assembly GCF_000690775.1 of Eurypyga helias. Taxonomy (NCBI): domain Eukaryota; kingdom Metazoa; phylum Chordata; class Aves; order Eurypygiformes; family Eurypygidae; genus Eurypyga; species Eurypyga helias. The sequence continues at coordinate 143,818 of NW_010250727.1, read as the reverse complement.
AGGCATCCCATTGCATATTTCTGATAAAAACCACATTCTCTTTTAAATGGTTCCTTGAACCAGAGACCCTAACGCGTTGGTAGTGATGAGAACCAGGTTTGGGGTCCTGACCCAAGAGGAACCCTTGCAACTCTCCTCTCCCAGACTGGCATCTGTTACAGCTTTGCAGTGCTACCTAAGGATGATATCTCTGGCTAGTTCAGCTCTGGGCTTTGCTCACAGCTGCTCTGGGAACCTTCCAGCCAGACCTACAGCTCCATCATGCCCTGGGCTGCATGCACTGCCCTGATGATGTACCACAAGCCTTACTCCACTCAGGGCACAGCCTCTGGCATATGGTCATGCCAGTTCTCAGTCCCAATCCTTGCCAGGCCTGGGATTTCCTTCCCTCCCACTTTCCTAGAGCTGTGTCAATTATAGTTGGTGCCAGCATATCCCTCATATACATCCCAGCCTTAGGCTTCTCTGCCCAAGTCCCTTGTAGCAGCTCACCTGGTCCCATTCCTCCTCTGCTGCTCTTCTCAGACATAGCCATGCCCCATCATGGCCCCAATCCCAAACCATTCCTTCTCCTGTCTTGCTCCTGCCACATCTTCCTGCTCCCATGTTGCTTCTTCTGCCCCAGGGCACAACCTGCTCTTGTAGGGCACCAACAGCAGGGGTGTCTCCTCTCCTGCTCCCAGCACACTCACGACTGAGCCTGCTGGCACAGCGCTCTGGCAATGAGAGATGCTGGGGAACCAGCCTTGTGAGCCACTTCTGACCAAGGTGTGCACGGACAGTGTCAGGGGCAGTGGGCGAAGGTGGGACTCCACCAAGCAAAGCAGGAGGCCTGGGGAGAGCTCAGGGGAACACATTGCCACATGCAAGGTGTCAAAGCCTGCCCACAGAACCTGAGATACCCCGAGGTCAGGCCCATGCCATGGGCATGGCCAGCATTGCTCCAAGCCCTGCTCTCTCTGTGGCGTGGCAGGAGCAGTCAAGGCAGGGTCTGCGCTCAGGGCATGGAGAAAGGGTTAGTCCCTGGCATTGGAGTGCAGCCAGGGTGTGTGTTGGGCAGGGGGTCTGGCCAGTTTGAGAGTGGCTGGGTGCCAGGCTGCCTGGCAGCACCTCAGGGCTCTCACACTGCTCCCACAGGCGCGATAGCCCCCTTTGCACCATCCCTCAGGATGCTGTCTTGTGAACTGGGAAGAGAAGAAACATGAGAGGTCTGGGTCAACGGGACTGCTTATCTCCCCGGAGCAGAGCTCTCCCTCCTCTTCAGGAATTAGTTCCTTGAAAGTCAAGAAACAGCACAAAACTGCCTCTTGCTCAGCTCCACGTGCGGGCTGTGAGGCCACGATTGCTCACTGCACTTGCCAGACATGATTTTAGGAGGATTTTTCACCACCTGCGGCCCAAGAAAGAGATGGGTTGGGTTTACCTGTACCAGGAGTTGCTCAGGAAAGTCCTTAAAAAAAAAAAAGTGGGTTTCTGTGGAGAACAGCTTCCTCAAAAACCACAGTAAATGCCAGTATCTACAAATCTAGCACTGTGTTACTTCACTGCTATGCATTTGTCCCTAAGGCCAGCCCCACAGAGAATCATCAGGGGCCAAAGCATCCTCTTAAACATAAGCCTGGGCTAACCACAAACATGCAATCCTCCTGACTTCTAAGCCACATGTCAGCCTCCTGCAAAGGATGAGAAGATCCAGACACAGTCCTGCGATGCGAGACAGCTGGGAGGAGAGCACAGGTTGCAGGAAGGAAGGAGCAACTCCTCCCCAGGAGTACCCTTCCAAGAGGAGATGGGTGGAGGCACGCACAGGGTCTCAGTTTTCTGGCAAAGCCAGCCTTACCCTCCTTGTCTGGCTCATGTCTTTCCACAGCAGATGCCCCGCTATGGAGATGAACCCCCATCACAGCACACTGTGCGGGATGCTGCACAACCCCAGCGTGAAATCAGAGTCCTGGCCCAAAGTCCCTGCCCTTTTGCTGCCCAGCAGAGCCGTTTGCAAGTGGAGCAACTTCCAGTCAGCAGGGATGGCACAGATGACGGTGTGCAAATGGGTAAGAAATTGCCAGAGGCATCTCAGCATCTGGTACAATGCTGAAAAGACTTACATCGGGACAATTACAACTGAAGTATTGCTGCTGTTACCGATGCCAGAAGAAGCATTTGAGCCCTTATCGGGGTAAATAATAGCAGATAGGTGACTGCTAAGTTCATGCTGCTTTTTTACACCTTTCCCTTTCCCCATAGATCCATGCTGGAGTAGAAACCATGGCAGAGAACAAGCATCAAGGCCAACACGGGTAAAGTCAGAGAAATGTTCCAGCCGTATTTAGTGGAGCAGGTTGAGCCAGCCCAGCAGCAGCTGGGTCCCCCATGTGACTTGTGCTGGGTGGTGAATCTCATCCCAAAAGCTGAGACTTTTTGTGGCTTTAGGAGGCTAGCGGAGGCTTCACTCCTGTGTCATCTGGATCTCGAATTTACCAACTCACAGAAACCATCAGGCAGATTTTGTGTAACAACTACAGCCAGTCCAGGCTCAATTTTCTCACTGTTTAACATTACCCCCAGATCCACCTGCCAGAGGAAGAAGTAACCCAGGTTGAGTCCATTTTATTAGCCCAGTGTGGACTGGGCAGGAAACAATAACCATGAAGTGCATCAACGAAGGTTTAACTTTGGCACTATCTCTAAATGTCTCAATAAGTACAGTTAAGCACTAAAATGCTGCCTATAGACACTGTGGAGACTGTGTTCCCAAATGTTTTCAAGAACAGGACAGAGGCAAACATCTGTCTGGAGTAATTTGGGTCCAGCTGGTCCCATCTCATGGCACAGTGGGGACCAGGTGATCTCTTGTTGTGCATCATCCTTTCCCATCTCAGTTTCTGTGTGTGTTTGTTCAGCCCCACTCTGTCACACGCCATCCCCTCTGTGTATTCTCAGGATGCGTGGCACGCTGCTGAGCCTGGTGCTCAGCAAGTTGGTCTGACTTGTGAAATCATATTTTCTTTAAATTAAGATGAGTTTCGAGGTATACATAAATGTATAGAATACCAGAGAATATTTATTAGGGTTGAAATTAACACTGATTTGATTTTTGCTGATTAGCTAATTATGAGAACTAAAGGGGTAATCACCTTTTCAATGAGGAAATGAAACAATCATCCAAGCTAGACAAGTCCTGAGTTTCTAATTTGAGCAGGGGGGCAGGGAAAAACCTACAGGTGAAGATCTAAGAATCTATGCCATGTTGCCTCTCACCCTCCAAGCAGACGTGAGCTGGGACTTTTCCTACCACGCTCATCTCAATACAGTGCGCTGTGAGATCGAGCGAAGAGGTACGCAACGGTTAGCCCAGCAATGCAAGGAGCCGTTCTTGGCTGACTTCATGCTCAGAGGAGGAAGACAACTTCCCTACAGCTCTCCACCTCCCCAGGAGCAGGGCCAGATCTGTCAGGTCACTGACAGCTGAACACGAGGCTCACAGAAGCGAGCCCTGCCTTGCTCCCCTCCCTGGAGCTGGCTCGCACATCTGCAGTCCATCAGGGCCTCTCTCCCCAGAGTTACCCCATGTGCCAGACTTGTTTGCTGGATGTTTGGGATATCTCCAGAGCTCATACCTCAGTGCTCTGGGATTTATCCCCCAGCTAGCAACACGGGAAGAGGCCAGCAAGCACAAACCTCAGCCTGACACCCTGTGCCTGGCAATTGCCACCCCTCACTGGCTCATGTACAGCTTTGACAGCCATACACATGCCATGACTCCTTTCCCCTGTTCCCACCTGTATTGTAATGGAAACCAGGATGAAGGGAGGCTCTGGAGAGCCAGCTACCATCAGTTCTTTAAAACCAAATCAAACAAAGGCCTTTTCTCAGCCACAGTGTCATGAATGGAGTTTACTTCCCCTGGCCCCTCCAGGATGCAACCGAGATATATCAGGGAAGAGCAGCTGTCAGCATGGATGTGCCTAAAATTAGCTCAAAGAGAAGGTTTCCTCAATTTATTTATTTATTTGCTCCTTAAAAGGCCCCTTCTTATTAGATGCAAATTCAGCACAAAAGCTTCAAGCCAGTACAAAGGCACTGCTAATATTTTTCAATTACACTGTCAGGGAGGTCACAGCACTTTGCTTTTGAACTTCTGCTTAGTTCTACATGCTCCTGGCATAGAGGATGGAGTGATGGCGTGAATCTTTGGATGTTTGGCTGCAGGAATATCTTTGGAAGAGTCCTACCAAGTGCAGCTGGTGGGCTGGAGACCAGTGTGTCATTTATTTGGTGTTAGAGGTGCCCCAGGAAGGAACCATGGAGAATGGGTCTTTGACCATAGTTTATCTCCTTTCAGATATACACTCCACCAAGGGTTTTTTTATTATACATAATGACATTATCTGCTTTCATCTGTTTGCCAGCTTTTCCCTACCATGCATCTTTCCCACCCTCTGATAACTTCAGGATTCCCTTACCAATTTCACTGCCTCATACTGGAGTGGAAGGAAGGGGGTGGAGAGGTCTTAAAGATAATAGATTCGAGTGAGTCTTTGTCAGAGAGAAATACCTTCTGAAGCAATGGACTGGAATGTGAATTTTCTCCTTCTTAGCAAAGAATCCACATGTGGCACAGATCCATGGCAGGCTTGATCACTTCTGCTGCTCAGGGGACCAGTAGTTAATTATAGACCTCAAAAAACTTCATATTGTCTCCTCTTCTAGGCTCATGCCACCTGGAGTGAAATGGGACTACCTATGAAGACATTTAGAAATACTGAAAAGAAAAAAGCCCCCATGTTTATGGAAAAAACAAACCAAGATCTCTTTTAGTGTACAGACTCCATCCCACATATCTATCTCAGAAAAATACCATAATGTTTCTTTGTCCTTGTTCCTGGAATGGGCCTTATAGGACATCATTATCTGCCTTTGAATTCTTCCTGACATCTTGCTCTGCAGTGATCCACAGCCATTCAAGAACTGGTTCCCTGAGGCTGCTGCCTTTGGGCTAACTTGCTGCTCTCCCAGCTACCTTCTCTTGTGGCCTTGCCGTTTTTACTTTTTATCATTTTTTGAGGTGAGGCGTTTTCATCGCCGTTTGAGTAAGATGCTGGGTGAGACTGGGGCAGCTGGTTCCTACTGCAATATGAAGAATAAATTAATGAAGTGAGCACTAAGTAGCAGCAACAGTTAACGCAGCTTCACAACCACAGGTCACCCCTACACACAGTCGTACTATAGTATCATGCAGTCCGGTCTAGCCAAGTCGGGTCGTGCAGTACTCTGCCTACGGAATCTGCAGGTATTCCGACCCAAGTTTGTGATTTGTACAAGCATGGGAGGCCATGGACTATGACTGTGTGCTATCAGAGCGTAAATAATGGGTGAGCTGGAGCACTGACTCCAGCTGGAGTCTTCCATCTATAGCCAGTCTCGATATCCAAGGTCCAGGAACAAAACTTCCACACTGCATCTTCAGTTTTTTCTCACCCACCAAGTCAACTGTATGTGCAAACAAGCTGGACCCTGAGGACCTTGTGGCTTTTAATGGGAAGGTGAGAATTATTTATACACTGCACAAATTTTCCCTTGTGACAGCAACCCTGGGCAGGGCTAAGGGCCTGCTAGAGCTACCTGCCTACCTTATCTTTACCCTCTTCTCCAGGAAAGTACCCCGGAGTGCAGAAAGTCACGCAGCTCACAGTACGACTGGCTTAGAAAAACGTCCCACCCCCGCCCCATATCGCTCATCCGTCTGCTCTGATGGCATCAGCGTTGCTCTGAACAGCACTGCAAGTAGTGCTGATTGCAGAGCAGCAGCAGGAAGATGGGAATCATTAAAGAGACTCAGCCAAAGCCCTGTAATTAATTAGTTAGAAAAGCATCTTGGCGTTATTAGAGAGGGCTCAGCAGAGGAAGCGACACTTCCGTTCCGACAGACTCACCTTCCACCAGAGCTGCTGCTGCTGAGATGTTTGACATTGTGCTGGTGTAAACAGAAATTAGAAGTCGGTGTGACAGGGAGAGCAGCTGCTGGCAGGCTCTGTCCTTGGCCAGCGCTGTGCTGTGTGCCGGGAGGTTTCTGTGCTCTCCTCACAGGTAGAAATCAGGTCCTGGAAATGGCTCAGGTAGGGACAGTTGCTGCTCAGCCGAAGACCCTGATTTTTGCTGTGATTAAAAGTAATCCCAGTTTTCCCAGCTGGTTATCCATCTGGTTGTGATTATAAACAGCCAAGCATACACAAAAATGTCACCCAAGACACCGGGAACCAGTGTCTCCTGGGATCCAGGCACATGCAGGATGCTGCTGTCCCTGGCAAACATGCACAGGCTGGCTACATGGAGAATTAAGCCATGCTCGGAGCTGCATATTCATGGCATGCAAATGTTAAGCTACTTGCAAACTCCCACAGCTGTCATCAGCACACAGTGCCATGGCCATGAGCCCCAAAAATGGAATAATATCCTATGGGGAGCCGCAGGATGCTGCAAGATCTGCATGTCGCTGAAAATAAGGAAAATTCCATCATAAGGAGGATGGAAATAAAAGACAAAAATAGCCAGGATTGCTTTAAGGACTCTTAATTTCCTTTGGGAAGGGAGGTCAGGCAATGTGGCTAGTACATGGGGCGAGGAGGCAGGAGGCCTGGCTCTCCCGCTGACCTGCTGTCATACCTTTGGCAGCGTTCTCTCTCCCCATGTACTAATTTTGCCCTTTCCCCACTTGGTAGTGTCAGCCTCTAGGAATTCATAAGTTTTGAGTTGGACCTCCAAACACCATGGTTTTGGCTTAAAGAAAAATCAAGAGCTATAAGCATATACATATGAATTATGGGCCTTTTTGAATGGCCTTGTGGTTTCTGACTCTTTAGGGATCATATTTCCAACTGAGCGGGTCAGATACTTTTATTATGATTATTATTATTTTAAATGAAAGCCAAGAATGCATATAAACTCAGGGCTCTGGCAGCTTGAGTTGGCAGCGCTGCCCGCTCTTCATGTGTCCTGCCTACTTAGACTGGGAGCGTCTGAGGCATGGGCTGTCCCTGGCCATGTCTGCACAGCATCAAGCAAAACCTCCCCGGTCTCGGTTGGCTTCCTGCACTTCCCCAGGACAACTGACATCAGCCATTCCCCCAGTGAGGATGGTAGGTGGGATAACTCCCCCGAGTTTGACCTGCGTTAGAGAACAGGTGACCAACAGACTGGAAGTGACCCAAGAGTAAGCTCCCAGGGGGAGATTTTTGGTGCATCCTATTTTGACCCTGCTGTTGCAACCTTGCCAAGGTATTTCAAGTGCTCTTCAAGGCAGTGGAGATATTAAAAACTCAGATCATGTCAGTGCATGCATTTGCTGTTGTCTGCTGAGTTGCAGTCAAGGTCCTGGTTGTCCTCCGGGCAGAGGTTCAAGTGGAAGATTGTGCTTCGTTGAACTGTCTTGCTCATCCCATGATGCCGGACAACCCAAATCCCCCATGTTTTACCTTGCAGACGTGTGGACATTCCACGGGAAGCTCCCTGTCTGAGCAGCTGTCACCAGCTCCGCAATGACAAGAAGCATGTCTTTGGCTCTCAGCTCTGAAGCTCATCTCTTTACAGTGGCTGTCAATGAAGACGTTCTCTGAATGAATGAACAAACAGAGATCTTTAAACGAACAACACATTCTTCCTCAGGTCAACTTTGCAGGGAAAGCAAATATTTCAAGAGAATATGGCTACTGCTCATAGCTCTCTGGAGCCAGGCCGCTAACTCTTCTGCGGTGGCTGTAAATCTGATGGTGGTTCAGTTTAAGAACCTCACAGATGCTATTTCAGACGGACATAATGTACCATAAATGGGATTGAAAGCTCCCATCCATAGCAGACAAAGCCTCTCTGGTTCATTCAGACACCGAGGAAACCGCCTATTGTATATAGGCGCAGTTGGGATTCATCCAAAAGTGAGTGATAGATGAAAGAACGGACGCGTTCCTTGGCTGGGGAACATGTTGATTTCAGAAGGCAGCAAAGGTAACGCGAGGATACAGGAAGACTCCCCCTCTTGGCATTTATTATTTGAAACTCGTTCTTTGCCTCACTGCAGAAGGGGAGAGTCCCAGAAGGGCCGAGGAGCCCCCACCACATGCGAGATATTCCTGGTTTAGAGGCAACAAGGCATTTGGTCTCCATGGGATGGCAAGCAAGTAGGAGCTGGTCCCACAGCCTCAGGCTGAATTTTAGGCGGTCTAAAAAGACAGACAGGTCTGTCTAGCTAGAGAGATATATCAATATATATCAATCAGCTTGTGGAACACTTTTCTATAAAGCACTGTGGAGAACCCAGTGACTCCAAAAAGGTTTAGGGGGTGCGATTAGTCAGCTCTCAATACAGTTAACAGCCACCAGACCTGCCATATAACGGTAAAGATTAAAAGCAAACAAGTAAACCCAAATGCACACTACAGTGGGGGGAGCCTGCCTTCAAAGCGTGAGACCATCCCTAATTAACGGGGATCGGGGAAGGGTCCCCTGGGGCAGCCCGGCACACCGGCGGTTCGGTGGGGAGTCCTGGGAAGCCGTGCTTCTGGCCTCATTCCCATGTGGGCCATGGAACGAGAGGGATCCTTGGTCTGATCCTGCCTGGCAATTTCTGTGCAAAATGGGGCCAATTTGCTGGGAAGCTTCCCACCCCCAAGGAGGGAAGAGGTGGGCCGAGAGTTTAACAAACATTTTGGTATTTGGAAGTCATTCCCAGATCTCGTTTAACACACAGACTGCATTTCCCATCGCTAACTGGCAGCAAAGAGCTCATCAACATTTAAATAAGAGGCTTGTTAATGCCAGCGTGAGGCAGGTTTGCATGCCAAGGCTGGCTAAGGTTTCGTGCCAAGGATTTTCTAAGAGAGAATTTCTCTAGGAAACTCCTTCAAAAGAAGAATTCACTTCTGGTTAAAGAGAGCGAGGGCTTAATTTGAAGAGGTGCTGAGCTGGTTAAGTCAAACGGATGGTGCAAGAGCTGAAAGCCTGTGAAAATCAGACTGGAGCTTTTAAATGAATTAACTGAAGAATGGCATGTGGTGTTTTGCAACTGACTATGCTTTCTGCAATGCAATAACTGAAAGAAAAAAAAGGCCACGCATAACCTCTCCCATCAGAGCCTCTGACTTGCCCATCAATGCTAAATATACTTCTTCAAAGTACATAAATATACTTAAGTGAGGCTTTGAATGCACCTGTTAGCTGAGTGTGGGAATATTACTGGCTACAAATGGTCAAATGCTTAGTACAGGGAGGATCTGCAATATTTGACTCTGTTTCTAGATCTCAAATGAGTCCTACAAATTATGAAGAGTTTTCACTCTGTGACTATGGTTTTGAGCCTTCCCTATGAAGACTGAGCCCCCATCTCAGAGACAGTGGGGAGGGGGGGTGCCAGTTTTGGCAAAGCTAGAGAGTCCTGTACTGTGTGTCTCTATAACATGGTTTATTGCCTTTCCTTGTTCTGTCATATAACAGGAGTAATGTCCATGGTGTTGGAATATGTGCATCGTAATTGGCTTTTGCTGTAATTAAATGCCTTGGTGCCAGCGTTTAATCAGCCGCCAAAGCCGTTTATTGCCTCATATACTGCTGCACCATGAGCATTACCCCTTAATTAGTTGCTGAAATAGTGATGATATAGCAGCGTCTTTATATTTATACTTTTAAGACAGCAGGTTCAGTCCAACATCAACAATATTGCAAGATAAAAAACCAGCCCATTCTGCTATGCAATGATTTGGGCTTATTTATTTTTCCTTACCTTGTGGAAAACAGTGTCATGTGCATCTCCTGGTGACAGGGCACTGGAGCTGCAGTTAGCACTCTGAAAGCAGTTGCCACGTCTCTGCTCCGCTCCAGGACTGACCTTGTGTATTTTAAGTGGATTCCGTATCAATAAAACATTGTCCCCAGAAACTCTCAGCAGCCAAAGAAGTGTAGGCTTCCCCCCACTTTGACTCACTGTGCCTGCATCTGCTCCAGCAGACCAGAGGCAAAGAGCTCCCAGGGAGCTCCCCTGTCCCCGGAGGAGTGGCACTTTGTCTTGCACGACCCTGGCAGGTTGTGACGGATGACACTGAGAGTGGCAGCAGTTCTCCTGACAGCCCAGCCCAAACTCCTCTTCCTCCCTTTCTGTTTGTGTTTGCAGTGGAGGTGGTGCTGTCATGCAGCCACTTGCCATTTTGTGGGGAATGGAGTGGTGAAAGAGCCCCCACACGGGGTCCATTCATCTTCTCCAATTTCAGTTGTCTGAAAGCAAGAGGTCTGGTCTATGCTTGTCTTTCAGAGCCCCTTGACAGTCAATGGAGGCATCTAGAAAACAGCTCACCCTGCCCATGAGCTGTCTAAGGGATGCTGGCAGAATGGCCCTTTGGAGGTGTCCATCTATCACAGAGGGAGCCCTGCAGCTCCTTGCCTTGGATTCTTCTCTCCCAGTCTGTTAGAGATGGAAGAGGTGAACCCTGCCCAGAACACCAATACTGCCTGCTAAGACTGGTACCGTGGACAGATTCTCCAGCTTTCCAAGTTTCCTCCCAGCACTGAGAAACCCTTAGGAAGCCTACAAAGTCCCTGAAATCTTCTCAAATTGAGTAGGAAGCAACAGTCATCCTCGTTCCGTAATAGGACTCCATTTGTGGCACAGAGGAATTCGTACAGCAAAGTCAGCCTTGACATCACCAATATAAACGTGCAAGACCCGTCTTTGTTTAAAGCCAGGTGGTTAAACCTAGAGTAGCCACAGCTGGAGACAGCCATCACACCAGAACGCAGCTCTACAACTGCTTCTTCATTTGACCAGAAGCATCACTGGAGTAACCTGTGGGGCTGCCCACCAGCCTACACGGCCTCCATCCCACCCTAAACCGCAGTACGGCTAGCCTTGGCACCTGGGCTCAGACACACTTCACTCCCAGGGCTTTCATTGTCTTCAAAGGATGCTCGTTGCCTTTGATTGCAAGAAAAGCAGCGCCAAACTGTCCAATTAATAGCTCCCCCACCCTTGGCCCTGGCCCCTGGCCTGCTAGTGCATTTTGATTTGCATGCGGACAACATATCCCTGGAACTTTTCCATCGTAACAAGTTTAGGAAAAAATACCTTGTGCTATTAAGGAAGTAATAATATCGAGTTTGGAAAACTATATAACCATTTGAATGGACTTGAAAGCCTACACCATCGCACTCCTTTTACTGCCAAGACAAAGCCCTTCGGACTCCCGTGTCCTGTAGGAACAAGCTGCAGAGTTTGTCCTTTCCTGAGGGAGAACACAGGCCCTTCCTAAACTCCCATGGGGAATGAGAGGAGGAGCTGGGAGCGAAGCTGCTTGCACCTCCTTCTATGGCTAACAAAGCATCCCCAGACAATACATAACCTACTAAAGAAGTACTTCATGTTCACCGGAGGTAGGAAAGGAAGCACGAAATTTGATTTGTAGCCAAGAATATTGAGCGTGGAGAGTAGGAAAGACTGTCCAAGGGTGAAGACAGCGCCACTGTGGAATGGACTGACAAGGGAAGTTGTGGGATCTCCACCTGTGGATGTTTTCAATGGTATGCTAGATAGTATTTTGTTGGGAGTGACAAACAGGAAATGGGTTTAGCTGTATAAAAACTTGGTGTGCGGATTTGAAGAGAGGACAGTATTCATCTCATTTAACCCTTAAAGACACAAACCAAACCTGTCTCCTAAAGAAAAGATGACGGACCTTCTCCACCGACTTCAGAGGACTGTAGGTCACCTCGGGCAATGAAGCGGTCTTCCAGGCTGCTGAAGTTACTCGAGCTGAATCCCACCTTGAAGACAGCTTAAAACTTGGTGTGCGGATTTGAAGAGAGGACAGTATTCATCTCATTTAACCCTTAAAGACACAAACCAAACCTGTCTCCTAAAGAAAAGATGACGGACCTTCTCCACCGACTTCAGAGGACTGTAGGTCACCTCGGGCAATGAAGCGGTCTTCCAGGCTGCTGAAGTTACTCGAGCTGAATCCCACCTTGAAGACAGCTTGTGCAGCCCTGCATAGATTTCTGAGAGCAAAGAGCTTTTATAAAAAGGTCTAAGGATAGAGAGGGTAGAAAATCAGAGGCTATAAGCAGGGTGCAGATATTTGACAGGTAAGAAATGGTCTTTGGAAAAACTTACTGGGATATGCTGGATTCCCCATCTCTCGAAGCATTTCGGTTAGGGAAGGTGTTCGGTGAGGGTCTGGTGCTGTGCCAGGTTCTCTGACTGGAGAGGTGACGCTCAGGCTGTGTGGTGATTAGTGGTGTTTTTGATGCAGACTACACTGGACTGGGAACAATCCTGATTATTTACTGGACTGGGAACAATCCTGATTATTTACTGCAGTGCTGGGTACCATGACAACTGCAACGACAGCTAGAAACAACTTTGTAGTTTCTTTATGGCTTTGCAAACCACACTTCTTTCTCCTCTCCCATAACAGCTGAATAGCGTTCCAGCACTCAGCTGCAAAGCAAGGTGCTTGGCTCTGCTGCCACCCCATCACAGCTCAAATTTGAGAGTACCTGTGGGCAACCTTCGCATATAACCCACCTCTGCAGATTGCCTCATGGTTTAGGAACGGAGTGCTCTCTCCTGCAAAGGCACACACTTTTAAGAACAGCGCAAAATGCATCAAGAGATGGCCAGTATAAGCACGGGGGAGCCTCTCTTGCGACATATTTCTACCATCCTTGCTTCACCCAGCAGTGAAAGAACCTCTTGAATTCAGTATGTTGAGGAGACACACAATGAAATTTTTAACCCAAAAGAGAGAGAGAGATGGAGGATACAAAGCATAATTGCAGGTGGAGGTTGGGAGAAAGTAAATACCATTCGACTTGAAAAAATAATTTCACACGCAGGCAAACAAAAATGAAATTTATAAGAAGTTTATTGGATTGGTAAAATGTAATAAAAAAGCATTTGTGATACTTTTTCTGCAAAGAAAAAAGGCATCTGGCAATTTTGCATATTTATTTTCCCTTACAAAACATTAGAAAAGCATAACTGATAAAAAGGATAACAACTGAAAGAGCAAAGAGGAAAATACATCTCAGTATAATTGGATAATGCATAATAAAAATACAGAAAACATGCTTAAAACAGCTTTCATTCTCTTACTGTAAAAAGTCATTCTATGTGTTGAATAAAAATATATGCCGGTTGCTCTGAAAATTGCAGTTCAGAAGAGGTAACTAGCTGAGAACAAAATATATATATCTATATATATTTATAAATATAGAAAATGTGTATATGCTGCATCTGTCCTCAGAACAAACTGGAATAAATGGGATTCAATTCATGCACACAAGTTACCAGAGAAAAAACTTCATATATTACCCAGCGGACCGATCCTGTAAGGTGCTGATTGCATTTCCTGAGTGCCCTCAAAGCCCTGTGGAAGCAGCCCGTGAAGGAGACAAGTGGCCTGATGGGGTCAGTGAGAAGGGAAGCTACTCAGCAGCTCACAGGAGGTGCACTCAGCAACTCGCAGGATTTGGGAAAACTCCAATGGCAGCAGGATGGGGCCCCTCACAGACCTGGGTAGTGCTTGTGCTCAGCCAGGGGTAAAACTCTGGTACCCCCCAAGCTCTGACAGATAGGAGACCAGTCCTAAAAGCTCAAGTAACGTTACTTCATTAGGATCTGAGGGCATGAAGTGTGCAGCAGAAGGCATCCCGCACATTGGGTGTGCCTCCTTGTGCCCCTTCCTTGCCGAGATACCTAGGCTAGTGATTCACATTTAAAAGGAAGATGCTTCCCATACCACTGAGAGCCTCTGTCTGCTGGCACAGGACAAGGAGAAGCGTGGTCAGGCACGCTCCCCTCCCAACTGCAACAAAGGCAACAATGCAAAACCTCCTCTATCTCAAGGGCTAAACCAACAGTCACCATAAAGCTGAAATACCACCTCAAACCTGGCCTAGTCATCCACTATGAATTACTGCACACCCGATAAACATCACCTGTGAACCCTCGAGCAGACAGGTCTACAGTTGGCAGGGACAGGCCAAAGCATAGCAGCTGTGTAGGACAAATACATTCCTGGAGGCACTCCCTCCTTGGAAGAGCTAAAGCAATCTCCCAGCCCTCAGGGGTTTTTGCCATGGGGCGTTTAGCCAAGAGGAATCCTCCTGGAGTGACCCATGTGTGGTTCAGACCCCCTTGTATCAGCCCACGGGTAAAGCCAGCGTGAGAGATCAGGGTCTGAAACACAGCAAACCTCTGCTGTTTGTGCTGAGCTGGGAAGTGCCGTCACCCAAACGAGATTATACATCTGGTCTCTGACTAACTGGAGGGAAGGCACCGGGGGCTGCCGTCAGGTCTCTCTGACAGCCCAAAACAAAAGCAGTGGCACAGGAAATTATAGGACCCTTAAGGAAGCTGAAGTGCCACCAAGGCAGAGCCTGTCTAGCAAGATCGTGAGAAAGTCCAGGCATAACTTTGCTCTGCCCATACCTCTACCCATACTCAGCCCTCACTCGCCAGAGGCACAGCAGAGGAGGTCACAGTGGTGCAGAACTGAGCCTCAAAACATCAAACCCTTCACTGCTGCATTTCCTCTCTGACCACAGCAGAGAAAAGTTTCCTAACACATGACTCTGGGGATTGAAAGTGAGAGTACGTCAGCCCTTTTCATACAGTAGCACCAATCAAACTACCAGCCTTTGGTTCACCTTCAAATTTTCTCTTCCAACATTACATAAAAAATGAATAATGGAGAGCTTCTAAGACACATTATTAAGCAAATAAAATCTCCAGATATGAATGACTCCAGAGTTCTGATAAGACAGAGACGTTTGAGGATACATACCCAAGGACCTCTGCTACCGAACAGCTGCCTACCAGACAATGAGGTGTGTTAAGCAAGACGACAAGCAGTGCTGATAGGATAAAGCCATTGCTTTGCTTATCCCAGTGGAACAGATGCTCAAAATTAACATCTTGCTTCTGTTCTACATCACAGTTCCCCTCCCTGCTCGGCACTAGGGCTATTTCTCTGCTGCCCGTGAAGGAGCACTGCAAGTCCCCAAAAAGGCACATCGTGAAGAAAGTGGAATACACTTTTTCTCAAGGCAGCTCCGTTAACAACCTGCTCCACCCTGCTGGTTTCTGCATAGATGCCTGTCACATGCTCAGCTACTTCGGCGTTAGGCACGCTAGTAGCACTACTCTTCAGGTGGATAAAGGAAAGAAGTAGATCAGGCCCAGGCACCAGACAGAAAATTTCCATTTGCCAAACTGGAATGGGTTTCCAAACCACACAGAGCTGTCAGTAAGGCACTGGCAGATGTAAAAAGTGCCCCAGTTCTGTATTTTCAATGGGTACCATCTCAACAGAGTTGAAACGCAAACCACAACCTCTGGCTGCGCATTTCAGTGCAAACTGCTCCTATCTCATACAGCCCTGAATGAAACATTAGCACAAAGGCAGCCTAATTGGAACAGGATCTTCCCCTCCCTCCCTGCAAATCCTAATTGCACACAATCCCATAGCTAACGGCAGAGAGAAAACACCTGTTTCTGGCAAAATACTTGCACCAGGAAGGCAGGATCAAGCCCCCAGATGAGGCAGACTCACCATGGGGAGCAGCTCTGACTACGGAGAGGATAAGGCGGACCTTGCTTCGTCAGCAAGCCTTCCTTGCCCTCATGCCCCTCATGCTGCAGCAGCGTGGGCAGAGGAGGTGCTGGGCTCTGGCTCTAGGTTAGGGAACACTTCAGAGGGTGACATTTTTCTCCTTGGCCACCACCAAGGAAGAGAATAAAAACAACAAGAAACTACAGTGAATGGCCATCTCCCCTTCACTCTGAAATCTGAGCATTTTCCCAAATGAAGGCATTCCTCCCATTTAGAGTTCATATTTGGAAAGCCTCTCTAGATCAGGGTGGAAAACATTCTGATTGCATTTTTCTAGGTGAGCTCTCCTAGACAGAGCTCCTAACTTTGTTTTAATTCAGGGCCCAAACCAAGACGGCTCCTTACCGTAGAGGGAGCAGAGCAGGACTAGGACAAACAAACAATGAGTGAAAATAATGACACCATGAAATAGCGATAGGCCTGACTATCACAAATGCTGAATAAGCAAAGTTTCTGTGGAACAAAACCAGCATGAGATGTATGAACAGCCATTAAAAAAAAATTCGGATCAATTATGCCCTTTATTTTTGCCTCGCTTATTATTTTCACCTCTCTCTTCTCACAGATGAAATGGGGCAGGACACTTCTTCCTACTGAAAGTCGGCTTTGCTCTCTGGGCTGTCACGCTGCTGGCACAGACCTGCAGAGACAGGACAGGACTTCCCACACTTCGGGGGAATGCTGAAGTGGGCTATTTTTCAAACATCAAACTATTCCTGTTCACCATACACTCTGCTTTCAAAAAAATAAAACAAGCATCTGAGTCTTTAAACAAGCAGACAGACCCTTTAAAGTTTCATAAGAATGTTTTAAAGCTGGGGTAGGAGGGATGGGAACAGGAATACATTTTCCTGCTTATGGGAAATAATGAAGAAACCAATGTTTCTGGATATGAAATGCTGGCTAATAACAAATCAGAGGTCTGTTGCTGAGCCCGTTCTGCCAGCCAGCCCCTGTGAGAAAAAGACAGCGAGAAAAGGGTTTTTTTGCACTGATGAGCTTAAAACGAAAGGAGGGGCAGTGCACGGGAAGGAGAGGGTAGACGGGTACATGGCATGGAAATGACTTGCCTGGAGCAACCACACAAGTAGGCAGAAAAATGGCAAATATAACTTGTCTCCTTATTCCCTTAGCCCTGTTCCCAAAACTAGTTTGGGAATGAATTGGGGGAAGGGGAGGAGGGAGCAGCAATCTGAACACGGCAGATGCTCCAGTTTAAACCGTATCTTCCCAATGAGGAACCGAGGGGTGGGGGCAGGGGAGATGGCTATTATTAATGTCCTTCTGTATATAGCAAAGCAGACATCCTGCATAATGGCAACACAATACATCAATAATAGCCCAAGAATAGCTTCCTACCATTTTTTTCCCCTGACAGTTAGAAACATAAAGAGAAAAATCAAGCTGCTGAGATAAATAGCTGAGTCTCCACCCCCACCTCAAATTGCCTTGGCATATTTTAAGAGATAAATGGTTCTATGAGAAATTTAAATAGCTTTCTCTTTTCATTTTTGGCAGCTGCAGGAACTGGGTCAGGTGTAGAAATTATTAATTTCGAAGCCTGAAAAACCCATGTTTGAAAGTAAGGTTTTTTTCCTGTAAAGCATCAACTTTCTTAGAAGTAGAGTTAGAAAAAAATTAAAAAATTATTGTTGTTTTTTTTTAACAGAAGTCAAACCAAAAGTAATTCAATAACAGTGCAAGCTGCAGAAAAGGGACAATCTGCAGAACAGTTTAATGGTCATTAAAAGTATCTGTAGTGGATTGTTAATATTTTTTTGCATAGAATTTAGTATTTGCACAATGGCTTTTGCTCCTCTTGATCAAACGTAGCACTGGGAGTATGCCTTGAAGAAAAAATGACTGGGGGGCACCATTCTGTGGTTTTACCCTAAGTTTAGCACATGCTTCCAAAGAGGTAGGAGATTACTGCCAGGGTGACCAGCACCAAACACTTTCACAAGGAGCCCATTTACTCATTGCCAGGTCTCTGGACTGACACCACAGTGAGTTGATCTGCCTGAGGCTGCGCCCGCTGCTGCCCAGAGCTGGTGAACCTGGTACTGAGCCACATGTAAATCACTGCCTTCCCCCTTCACTCAAGTTACTCTTGCTTTACACTGATACGAGGATTTGCAGCCCAGCTTCTCTGCATGATGCCAAAAGCCATCTCCCTCCTTGTGCCATATGTGGAAGGATCTCTTTGCAACCATAAGCCCCTGAATCTTATAGAAAAGAAAGGTCCAAATCCTGTAGAAACTGCTGAGCAAAGAAATGCTGGCACATAAACGCCCTCACAGGACAGTACAATAGTTAAGACCTTTGAAACATTCAAATTTCCCATCCTACAAAGACTCCAAGATCTTGAAAGACACTCAGTTGGCGTGCAGTCCACTCTGCAGCACAGCTGGTAAAATCCCCTCCCGTTCCCTGTGCTCTGTTCCGTGTCCCAAATCAGGTGGACACCTGAGAGGGAGGAAGACTCCCTCATCTAGGCTTGCTGCACCTCCACAGGGCTCACGGCTTGTGCTCTTCTTCCCTTAGCGACCCATCAAAAATTTAAAAGGTGACAAAGACACAGAGGTAAATAGAACTGCAGTGCCTAGAAAGTCAGAGCACAGATAGCATCAGAAGACAGACTGTAATTACAGGCCCTGCTACTTATTACATAGGCCAGTTGTGCTACATGAGCCTTCGGTGGAAACTTCCTGTGTAATTAATAAAGGAGAAACAGAATACTTTTGCAATCACTTTTCTAGCTTTCACTGTGGGGGTCCAATCCTGCCATCCTGGATTAGCTCTAATCATAGTCAATCTTTCTCTGCATAAACTGAAGGCATCTGTTCTGTAGGACTCAAAAAAAAAAGAAAGAAAAAAAAGAAAAAACCCTCATTGCAAACCTACACCATGCAATCAAGAAGGAAAGGAAATCGATCCTGAAAACCCCCACCCAGACCGTCATCTGACAATGTTTTCAAGGCATCTGGCAAAAAGGAGGAAGAAAGAAGAATACTATGAAATATTTAAAATCCTACTTCTGTCGGGAAAACGTGAGAGGGGAAAGGCGAGTTTGAAAGGGCTGCATCAGATGTAAGCCAAAACCTGAAAGCACCACCTTTTGCACAGGAGCATGCGATGCCCCCGGCCCGGGCCAGAGCAGCCCCGAGAGCAAGTACCAGGCGCCAATTCAGCAGGGAGCGACGTGACGAGGTCGAGGCTGTCTGCGGACACAACCACAGAAACGGTCCTGCACACGCTGGTGTGTACCATGGGATGTCACGGGTACGGCCAACGAGAGAGTTAATAATACAGTAAAACAGCTGCACGTTTACAGCCCATCACCAATCCTCCTCATCTAAAGCTTCAATCGGATTTTCAACAGCGGAAGAAACAGGGCAACCCCAAGGGAGGATTTCTCCTAAAAGCACTGCTCTGACCAAAGAGGGACATCCGAGGGAGGGGCAACTGCCCTGTGAGGCCTGAGATGCACTGAACGGCACTTGGCTCTGCTCCTGCACCCAGGATCTTGCCCTTTCCATCCTCAAATAACAGAGGTGGTGGAGCACCTTTCCAGAAAGACCTTGGCTAGGCTAATCCCAACTGGGCTAATCCCAATTTACAACATGAATACTGAGCACAGAAAGAGGCTGCACATGCCCACCTGGAGCAGATGCTCGATTAAGATGCTCATCTGTGCCTTCGCCTTGGTCACATCCACCTGCCTGCTGTACTGTTCCAGTACAAACCATAAAAGACTTCAGGACAAGCACTGGGCATACAAATGGGATCAAAATGGTCCTAATACTCTAAAACAAAAGACACTTCGGAACAAAACTGGCACAGCCACAATCCCCACAACGCTTGCGTAAGATAGAAAGAAAGAACCCCTAGAATGTATTTATCAAAAGCCTTTTTATGCAGATTTTGCCTTCTGAATATTTAAAACATGGTGAATATTAAACTTCAGAGATTCTTAATATGTTCCAAAGCCCCACGGACCTTTGAAATGCTAGCTCATCAATATGCAACATCTAATCTTGTCCAAAATAAAAGTAGGGGGAAAAAGAAAAGCTATTCATCCTCTACACATAGAGGTTACAGTGAGAATCCCAAGGAAAAAAAGAAAACCCCAAAACAAACCAAAAAACTTCCAGCATCTTATGCAATAGGTTAAATTTACTCTGGTTGGGAAAGTTTCACTTTCTGCAAGAGAGAAAGTGCCTGTACGTGCGTTGCTGCTGGAAGCTGCTTCTGAAGTGTGAGGCTGAAACTGCAGCTGGATTACAGTACGTAGTTTATTAAAAAAGCCAAGGCTTGCGGCTTTGCATCCCGTTCCAGTCCAATGTAGTCTCAGGATCCCCCCTCCAAAGGCCAGCAGACAGTGCGCCACCTAAAAATCCATTCTAGTCCAAAATGCTGTGGTTGAAATGGCTTTGCTTGTTTATAAAGTTTAGTGTTTCGTATCGCTTGCATCTGACCTTCAGCAGAAAGAAAAGCTCAGTTAAATTGTGCAAATATGTACCAAATGGGAGCAAGGGAAGGCAGCCAAAAATGCTGCATGAGCTTTTGCAGGGCTGCAGCCTTTTAGGAGCACCAGTGAGATGAACTGGATGAGTGGCCAAATTGATTTAGGCTCCAGGCAGGAGCTTAAAACACCATGACATCCAAATTCACAAAGAAAATGTTCTGTTACTGCAACCCCAAATTTCCTGCACATGAAAACACTGTTTTCTTTCATCTTTAGGAGATGCTCGTTCTGTAATCCGACATTTAAAAAAGAACAAACAAACAGGAGTCAGCTGACAAAGGATTCTTGCTGGTGAATGGAAGTAGGTCACCCCGAGTATTTTGCCTTTACAGTCTGGCTTAATATTAGCGTTGTACACAAAACTGCACTGGAGACAGGGAACGACTCTAATTTTGTCTTTTCTATGAAAATTAGCATTAACATTCTGCATTAATGTGCAATCCCTCCCCAGTACCCAATATCTGGTTAATTAAAAAAAAAAAAGAGCCCGGAAAGCAAACCACACACTAAATTAAACAACAACAAAACCCCCTTACTGGTCAGCCTGCATTTAAAGACATCTAAGTATGAGTAATCGGGCAGAGAGGAATTTTCCTGAAGGAACATAAAAGAAAATGAAAGCTCCACATACAAGACCAAATAAAATCTTCTGTCTCTCATGAATGCAAATTCTGGCTGCCCTTTTACACAAACATATTAAAGGAATAAAACAGGGGGGGGGG
>NW_010250727.1:20034-122897 GCF_000690775.1 Eurypyga helias | reverse complement strand
GGGGGAAGAGGAAAACCTAATAAATTTGTTTTTTGAGAATAAAAAAATTAAAACCAAACTATCCTTCAAACAAATTTCTTCATGATAAGTCCCTGCAATCATGTGGTTCTAAATTACATGGTTAAATATGACTGAAAAAGTAAGGCACAATTTCATAATCATTTTAAAAGCAATAATTACAATAATTTTCTTTGATATCCATGTGGCAGGCCACTGATACTATGGATGCACAAAACTACTTGATTAAAGATCTGGAAAAGTTTTTCCAACTACTAGCTCAGACTCACAATACCTCGGTGAAGTAAGTAACATACCATCTTCACTGCAAAGACGAGTGCGCGTTGAGCAAATGGAAAAAGTGGGTAAGAGCTGCTCGCTGACAAAGGGAGGCAGAGGCAAAAAAGTAGAGAACCCCAAGTGTCATGCTCCTGGTGAGGGACTCTAACTCCTAGAAATGTGAAGTGATGCCACCACCTGGGGCTCGTTTCCTTCCTCATTTTCTAAAAGATAGAAGTATGATGAGAAATGTGGAAAACCAGCAAAATTTAAAAAAAAAAAAAGTTTGAACTGAATGATACCAGTGATCAACCCCATTGCCTCTACAGGTAACACAAAGCCAGAGAGACAAGGAACACGTAGCCAGGAAGAAAGCCCAGTGGGGTACGAGCAGCAGTACTCCATATCACAGCCTGTATTTCTACTCAGCTGTAGCCCCACAACCACCTTACGTGTGGCTATGCCAGAGCAGTCTGCAAGCGTTTCGGCTTCGTTTTTTTAACTTCCAGGTTGAAGTGAGCGCTGTTGCTCAATGCCCACTGGAACACCTACTGAGGTTATGTTTTTTCTCTCCGATTTTTAGATGCTGGGTGAATGTTATAATGTCACAAGTTAAAAGTCTACTCTCTCTCATGCTCCAAATGTCACTCAGACTGTGGCAAATTCAAACCTGAAATGCTGAAGAAGCCAGGTAGTATTTCTGGAAGTGTTTAAGGAGAAATGCCATTCCCAGGCCTGGAAGAGTATGTGGAGATGAAGTTCAATCAGTGTCTCGATCTTCATGGCAGTTTCCATAATGTGCTCATATTCTTCAGTAATTTCAGGGGAAAAAAATCCCAAAGAAGAAAATTGCCACAGAAAAAGACCCCTGGCACTCTCCACAGCCAGCCACTCCATGGCTTTAAGATGGGAAAGAAAAATGAAGCCAACAGAAGTAACACTGTTATTTTAAGAAGAGTCACATTATTGGAATTGTTCTAACAAAGGAAACAGTGACTTCAAAATTAGCAAAACTAGTTAAAAATAGGGAAAAATTATCTTGCGAAAAGTTTCAAAGCTTTTTTCATTTCACCAGGTCCAATACTGAACCACTGCCCAAGAACACATATGCTTGTTTTTAAATAGAATTTTTATCCAAAAAAGTTTTCAAAATCGCCTCAGAAACTTTAATTTACCAGCAGAAGAAAACCAAGTAGTACAAAAAAATGAGAAAGAAAACATGGGTTTTTGAGAAATGAAAGTATTTGTTAACAATTCTGAAATTTCTTTAGATAAAAAAATATGGTTTTAATTATAATAGAAAAAGACCTCACCCTGTTAATGATAACATTGCAAAAAAAGAGAATTTCTCATAAAAAAATGGTCCTTCTGACGTAACATAATTTAGTGTAAAAATCGTGACCAGCTCTAACTGGAAATAGTGTTCTCACAGCTCCCTTTGTACTTTACTAAGCTCTAGATAGCACTAAGTAGTTCCTGCTCTCCTTTGGCAACAAACCCTCAGTTACCATCACTAGTCTTTCCTCATGGGAATTTCACCACAGCGAGGTTCTTCAGCACACCGCTCTGACAGCCCCGACTCACAGTACCGAAGTCTGTGGACAGGGTAGTCAACACAACTTGGTGAACAACTGGCAAATCAACACGGCGAACCAACTGCAGGAAGCGGATATCAACAGAAAACTCAAATCCTTCCTCAGCCATCCAGCTGAAGCACCAGTCGCCTAACATTTATCTCTGAGGCTGGGGAAGGGTAAAGACACAGGATTTCCCTCAAGGACCTTCTCTTGGGTGCTGTTATCCCTCGTCTGCTGGACTTTCTCCAAACGAGAAGGAACCAGCACGTATCAAAGCTAAGCTAGGCTTGGCTGACCATGGCCAGCAGGCAGCAGCCCTAACAGGTCCAAAGAGATTTCAGTATGATTTGTTGCATATTCTCTTCAACAACCACCATTTCTCTAAAAGACACTTTTTTTCTCACTCTTCTCAGGCACATTTTTGTGATAGGTAGAAGGTCATCTTAAGGCCTGTGTCTCATGAAAGTCTCACTCCTGGTGTCAGGATGGACGCTTGTAGAGTTCACTACGATAAACACCTTGGTACTCCCGCATCTCTATAATTAAGTTATTACCCAAGTGTTTCTCACAGCTGTGATAAAGATCTAAGAATTAAAATATTAAAAAAAAAAAGAAAGCCCACAAAATTAAAGGTGCATTATCTGATAGGCTAAGGCAATGGTGTTGCTTTCTGTTTTCTAAAAGCAATGTTCAGGCAATGATTAAAATAAGTGACAACAAAACCATCACATTCACAAAATACTAGTGTTAGCCTTGGGGATATGCTTAAGGATTGGGCTGTAACCAAGGCAACCCAATCTTCTGGAGAAAGTTTAAGTAGACAGTTTTAAAGCCATGGTTCAAAGACACAGTAAATCTGGCTGTAGGGCTACTTGTGACATATGGGAAGTGCCACAGCTGCCTGACACGAAGCACTGATCTTGTAATAACTCATCCTCCTCTTGTCCCAATGTTACACTGGATCAGCCACTGGCTGCCCTCCTGCAGTTGGCATAAGGGCGACACAGGAGCCATTTCATGTGTTCTGGGTAATTGGACAGAAATTTGACTGTGCCCACATCCTACCCAGATCAAATCCGTGTGACTAGGTGATACAGAATCAGTCTGGTATTAATGACTGTAGACCCATGGCTTATGTCATGTCATGCAATGGCTTTAAGGCTGTGCTTAAACAAACCCCAGGGGCTTAAATATTTTGCTAAATTAGAACCTGATCCTGGACACAAATCATGGGATCAGGCCCCACGTGACAAAAAAATGTTAGACAAAGCTAAAGCAGCATAAGCAAAAACTGTAGGCTTGAACAGAAATGTATGTGATCTTCCATTTCCTTCTGAAAGGAATGGTTTGAACGTTACCACAGCCACAGATACCGTGAATTTTTATCATGGCTAAGAAGTCCACCTTAAGAAAAGCAAGGTCTCTTTGGCAAAAGACTCTTTCTTTGGAACAGATAAAACAGGATATATTATAAATATGTGATAAATATTGTGATGAAGCAATATCCCAGTGGTTCTTAATTGCAGTCCAATTGAGGTAAGTCCACCAGCACTTCCTAATTAAATTATGAAGCATCAGAGGGGAGATTTCTACATGCATGTGGGTGATGAGAGCCTCTGTGATGTATATATATTTATGCAATATCTTCCAAATATATTTATAGCAATTTTAGAAGCCAAAAACCACACACATTACAGAAAATAGAGAAGAGTGTTTTGGACGCTCACGAATTCCAACAGGCATATGGCTTTGGTGTTTCAGGCATGAAAAAAGCATGATAGTACCTTTGCCCACATGTGTCAGATCTAGATATCAGCCACAGTACCTCAAATATCAACACTGCTCAATCTTTGTCAAGCATCTTCCACCCATGGAGAATTTAATGCTTGTGAAGTTTGGCTCTCACCTCCCTGCATGCCAGTCCATCTCACCACAGCACCCTAGTAACACAGAGGATTCAGATCTACATCTCCTGGCTGGCCCTTAGCTTTGAAATGGGCTGGAATCCTAAACCTACATACCAGCAAACGTTTCTGGAAAGAGAAGACAGAACTCCAAAAATCAGTAGTTTGGGCCAATCTGTGATTTGTTTAATTCCCATAACATCCCTGGGAAGCTGGAAAAACGCCCTCTCATGCAGAGAGCAGAAGATGAGAAGCCATATGACTTGCTTCAAGTCCAGCCTACAGTAGGGCCATAAAAAGCTGAAAGGCTCTGGACTTCAGTCTTCCACAGTCTAGGCCACATTCTGCAGCAATGCACAATAGCTCCTTTCCATCCATTACCCCAGGGTTACTCAGGAGAGTCTCATCAGCCACTTGATTTAACACTAAGAAGAATAAGTGAGATCAGAGCTACATTTTCTGCATGGTAAATGGCTTATTCTGCACCCAAGTGCATCACATCCTCCCCTGTGCTCGCAGAGATGTAAAATCCTCCACAGGGATACAATAGCATTAGCAATCCCAGCTCTGACCCCGCCACGTTTCTGTAGGGTTAGTTCAAACTGGGTTTGCTCAATAGTTGCCTGGATTTTTTTAACTGGTGGTGGTGCAGACTGCACGTAGAGAAGCGAGCTCAGAAGTACCTTACGTGCCACGGTTCAGGGAGACGGAGCCTAGATGGAATCTGGCAGGAGTCACGGTGAAAAAAAAGTATGTTTATGTCTGAGACAGTAAAATTCTTGAAGGCCAGAGTAGAAATCTAGTATAAAAAGGCAAACTGCTTCAGCATAGCCACTATGGTGGAGAATGACTTCTTTGGCTTAACGATGCCACCCTTCTACAAAGAAGGATTCATTCTGAGCTGTGAATTTTGGGAAACTTCCCTGCAACAGATGCAGTTTGCCAACATACAAACCATGTAAGAAACAGAGGTTTCAGACTGGTATTTCTGCATTTGAATTTACTGTATACAGCTAAAGCTATTAAATTTCACAGTGCTCTTCTATAAAGGTTAGTGCTAAACTGAAAGGAAATATACCATTTGCAGGAGCTGCAGTGTGTATCTCAATTTTTCCTCTTTGTTTTCTATCAGTCTAGCTCATCTCGTTTTTCTTTTCAGCATTAGTGGTTATAATTATATCAGGCTTCTGTTATAGAGAATAAAGATGAAAGCACCACATTCTTACTGTTTTTCAGTGGGTACATAAAAATAAAACTTATTGTTGAAAAGTGCCAGTTTGTCACTTATATGGTCAATCAGCCTGCAACTGTTTCAGTTCTGCTTCTTAATTTTTTAAGTGCAAAGAAAGGTATTTTCTTTGATTACATCTGCAAATAAGATATTATGTCAATTCAGTGATATGAAAATTACTCCCGCACTATGTAATTTGCACCTTAGTTATTATGGGTTTCATGAACATGAATATTATAGCTGCTCAGAGTGCTATGGATTTCTAAATTTATTTTTTTTTTAATTAGCCAAACTAAAAAAAGCCCCTCCAACACATGGAAAAAAAAAAAGATTATCTGCACCCAGCTTTTATTTACCTTGGAATACCTATTAATTCTGGACTGAAGAGGAAAATGCTGCTGCTGGCCCAGCACTCTTCTGCAATGACATTTCACCAGAGAGAAGTTCTAAGTGGCTGGGATGAAAATGAAAGGGGGGGGGGAAAGCTAACTTTTTGGAATGGCACAGAGCAGGGTTTAATATCTTCTTTAGCTTTCTTAAGATAAAAACTGAAAAGCAGCATGTATTTAGAAGGATCCTTTTTGATGTTGTTAAAATAAGATCCTTAATTTTTTTAACGAGAACTCCAGGTCATGCATGTTAACATCAGAGAAATGTATATCCCACAGCCTGATTCAATCCCTGGTACAGCTGAAGGAAAATCCCCCCCACTGCAATAAGCAGGAGATGGAACAAGACATTATTGCTTCAACATCTACCCAGAAACCGACACTGCCAGTGGTCCCACCAGAACGGGGTGTGGGAGTGGCGTAAGATTTTTTTGAGCATCGCTCTGCACTGCAGGTCTATGTAGTCTTTTTTCTTAAACCACTGGGATTTTAAAAATGTGTTTCCAGCCCCACATCCTTAAAAGAACTTCTCAACAGACATGACTGGCTTATACCTCAATCAAAAAAATCAAAAGCACATTGTGTGCGTGTAGTGTATAGTGTGTGCAAGCTCACATCTTTCTGTGATTGCTCGTACAATGTGAGTTGGAAGCATCACTACTGAATAAATTTATGCAATAGCAAAATACAATTTCATAAGAAGAAAAAAAAAAACTATTGAACTGGAAGGGATTGGAAACAAGTAAGGACTTAAGAAAAGATACAGGTAACAAATCTGTGTCCCAAGGAAACAAGGTCACACCTAACTCCTAGGTGCAGTACAGTTGAAGTTGCATTGTTTGTGTTGTGATGAGAGGAGTGGTGGGTCTGCTCTCACACCTTCTACGGCAGTAGAGCTACTTCTGCTGGTGATCCAGATCCTATTCAAGTCAAAGGGGAGCTCCCCATGACTTCAATGAGAGCTGGTCAGGTTCGCAAAATAAATTGGGACAAAGAACTAGCTCAGCCTTCTTTCACCTTCTACCTTCATGTACTTCTTAAGAGACAGGAATCAAACAGAAATATAGTTAGGACCATGTCCAGACCTCCCTCTCTAGGCAGGTAACTTAGGTGCTGTGACCACTTAGCTCCATCAGCTGCAGTGACAGCAGATGGTCAGACTCACCCTCTGCCCTCCTGAAAAGTCACGTCTAAATTAGATGCCTGTCATGGGCAGTCTGAACATGGCATCTCAAACTGCCCTCTTGTTCCAAGGCCTTCCAGTTTCACTTTTTTTTTTTTTTAAAAAACAGAGATTCAGACCCTAGGCTGGAAAGAAATCATGCAAAGCTTGTGCAATATCCCCCAGCGGGCATTCTGGGGTGGGTCACAGTTGATACTCAGAGATCAGTGCTGGCCTTGGCAGTCAGGGCCTGGATCCGAGCAGAGTTGCAGGTCTTGCAAAGGATGTGCCCATCCAGAGGGTAACAGCCCTGATTGTCCCCTTCAGACAGGAGGCCACCACAGTCCTAGGAAATAAGCAACAGAAAAAGCAAAGTAATTAAGAAAGAACAAGATCAAGTGAAGGATCTATTAGTCAAAGAAACTCTCTCCTCACTTTCCACTTTGTAACGGGATCCAGTCTGAGTCAGCGTAAAGCACGAAGCTGAGGTATGTGATGTCTTTCACGATTAAGACATTTCCAGATAAGAGACAATGCTGCAGAGAAGATGGGCTCCCAAGCTCTCTGCTGAATTTAATCCACTTGAGAAAAGATTATTCCCTTCACATTTCTGAGGAAGGAAAGGTCTTTAGCATTGGTGAAAACATCAAACTTAAGCACATATTTATTAATTCAAAAAAAGGATAAAAAAAGAAGCATCACTGATGAGGAAGTCTGGTACCAATATCTGAGCACAGGTAATCTCCTTTGGAAGAGTTAACGCCTCAAAGCTACAGCATCCATTCCAGGGTGACAGCTAGGCAAACTCCCTGCCTGTCTCCCCTTACTGGAATTGCCACCTGTGTTTGTACTGCAAATGGCCCAAAAGGCTGTGGCTGAAAGGAGGATGTCACTGAGACAGGCACTTGGAAGCCCCATAAAGGGCCCTGAACTTGCTCCAGAGAGCTCAGCCTCGAAGTATACAAGGCTTAAGTAGAGCTGCTAGGAAAGCTGGCAATCACCTCGCACTGTGTGATGAGGCAATCACTTGGTCCACAACCGCTGATGGAGTTGCGGTGAGGGGATTATGGTTTGCTTAGACACCATGCCCCTTCATCATAAATCTGTGTTTGTAAATATACCTGGCAAGCAAATGGTGGAGGGAGGAATATCACTGCTGTTCCTTTTGAGCATCTACTTCTAACATTATGTGTGCGAAGCCCAGGTATCTCAGCAGCCAGCATGGGGATGTGCTCTGTGACAAATTAGGCTCTACAAAATTTAGACTAAAAATACCCCAGCATCTTTAAAAAAAATTGAGCTTAAGTAATGGGCTGATATGTACCCTGGAAGCCAAGGTCAGATTGAGAAGTGAACCAGATGCCTCAAGTTTCAGCCTAGACCTTTAAGCCTTAGTCCATCCTTCTTTCTGGTTAAAGTTATTAAAACCTGCATCTGCGATAAGAAATACATTTCGTCTCATTTTCTTACCCTGCCATCTGGCTGATGCATTATCCAACAAGTAACACTTGCCTTGAAGAATTCTTGAAGGTTCCCTAACACAGCTGTTCCCACATGTTAATTGCTTTAAGGTGATTTTTCTTCTCTGTCTTCAGATTCTTACCATCAAAATTATATGAAGTGCGTAATGAAACCGAACAGGAAAGTAGCACAAAAAGCATTGCACAAAACAAGAATGATCATGTTTATGTGTCCATTAAAATTCTTCAACCCAGAGCCATATGCTGAGTTTCCTGTACAATCTTGCTCAAATTCTAACATGCATTAGCTTTCATTTTAACAACATAAACATGAGCAACGTTTGTGTCCAAGCTATAATTTATGAAGTTCTCAAATATTAAGCCCTAATTACCTAAGTCACATTCTCTTGCTCTCCTAATGAACCTGTTATAAACAAGGGACATGATTTTCTTCTCATTTGCACTGATGTAAATGAGGAAAAATTCCTTGCATGCTGAAGTCAATGAAGTAATTTGATTGTAGAGCCAGTGTTACAACAGGGGTAATGCCTGTCACGTGCATGACATGAGGTGGTGATCAAATTAAGTCAACCTTTGCTTCCTGTCCTTCGTGTGATTAGAATACTAACCTCACATCGGTAGCACTGGACATGGAAGTCACGATCCAAGGCGACAATGCGTACAGTCTCCTCTTGTCCAGGAGCTGGCATGATGGGCTCCTTACACACTGAACATCTCGGTGCAAATTTCCTGAAGAAAGAAGAGATGGTCCCAGTCATCTTCCATCCCAGAATGAAAGTTTTTGTTAACTACACCAGCAAGCCAGAAACGTGTGCATTTGTACAAGCACGCAGAGGTATGTACACATATGCCACAGCTCGTAGCTTTGCACAGCCGCCTCCTTGGATAAAGCACAGGAAGAAGCACTTTGTTCTTACAATGCAACTTCTAGCTTGCAGGATACTAAAGAGCATTTTGCAGACTATTAGGAAAGGACTTCAAGAATATCTGAGAGTAGCAAAGCATATTCTGCTTGCCCTAATTAACAGCTAATTGCCTGTCAAACGACCCACGATCATGACACCTAGGCACTGCCGCAATCCTCAGGCTCAACTCCTCAGCTTAACTCTAAAAGTCCATGAAAATCCTAATGTGAGAAAGATGACCAGGATCTGCTTCAAGAGCATCTCTTGGAAAAAGTATCAAAATACTAAAATCTGGAGACTGGAACAAAGAGGTAAAAAGTCTTAATAGAGATGGTAAAAAGATTTGCCTTACACAACGCTAATTTGTTGAGGTTTATCCCATCCATCTTAAACTTCTGAGCCATCTTATCCACTCAGGCACACAGGAGCAAACAAGAAGCATCAGAGAAATTCTGACCAGCCGTGTTTTCCAGTTAAAGCCAACCCTCAGTTATCCATTAGGCCTGGTTGCCCAGGCTTAAAAGGGAACAGGTCTGGATGCAGAAACACCAATGCTCCCTCTTCCGCAATCAGCACGAGTCAGAGTTGTACAGTGACAATCACTCTGTGTGAAGGGAATGGCTTGACTCAGGGTCAGGGATCAAGAGGAGCAGACCTTTTTCCCCTTATATTGCCCACCATATACCCTTCTGCTAATTAAGATATGCTCCCCCAAACTGCTCATGAGAAGTGGCCATCTCTGCTCCTAAGCAGGTGGGGATGCTTGAGAACATTTAGCCTGTGGTGAATCACTGCTGTTTTGGTTCAAAACCTATGGCTACCAATTCCCTGACTGCAAATTCTGTTCACAAAGAGAAACATACACCTACAGAATCTGCTGCGACGTAATGAGAGCGGGGGGTCACGGGCTATGGAGCAACACAGGGCAATGCTTATGGCAAACATCAGAACACGGGAAGATCAAAGACCCTCCTCTTCTGAAATGCCTAGGAAAGATTGACTCTGCCACCCAGCCTGTCACATGAACCACCTCAGAATTAACTAGCTGGGGGGGGTGGGGGGGGAATCTATCTGTACTAGGAATAAAGAATAATATTAATTTCACTGGCAGCAGATGAAAGATGTCTGTGTAGCTGCGATCTAACGAAAAAATGAATTAAACAGTGGCTACAGCGAGTACTCTGAAAAATAACTTAAATGGATCGTGATATGACCAGCACTGTAATCGCAGTTGGTTATATCCTGCTTCGTGCAGGCACTTCCTTGTGCCATTTAGCTCAAATGCGGTGCTTAAAAATACTTAAACATTTCTCTGTCCAGGCCACTGTGGGTAATTCATTATGAGCCAAATATTAACTCCCAGAGGTAACTCCTACAGATTTCAGGGGATGGGGATGTACTACAGTGGAGCCTAAGCTCAGGGGGTAGCTAAGTGACAGGGTGAGCATCAGCGACAGTTCTGTTACCATGAGGATGTACAAGATGTAGAGCACTTGACCTCCAGACCAGGAGGACGCGTCACCCCTAATCAATTGGAGCTGAGCT
Organism: Eurypyga helias; assembly: GCF_000690775.1. NCBI lineage: Eukaryota > Metazoa > Chordata > Aves > Eurypygiformes > Eurypygidae > Eurypyga > Eurypyga helias. The sequence goes on along the minus strand of NW_010250727.1, from coordinate 112,427 downwards.
GCCCGAAGTGCTGCTTAACATGGGGTTGGCCAAAGACATTCTGAGTGTCACCTTAGGTCTCATGCTATTTTTGTCACCTTCCCCTCAATCTTTCACTCAACAATTTTGTGTCCTTTCCTTGGATTGACAGCCTCCCACTTCCCACTCTCAGAGCCCTGAGGTCCACATCCAGTCACTGCCAAAATACTTCAACATGGGTCATGTGAGCCCTCGGCCTGTGGCGCCTGGGGAAGAAGCAGTCTCCAAATCGTAAGTGGGTGTGAGGGAAACCCTTCAGGAGCCTGAGTGGTGCATAAGCCTTCTGTTGGGCTTGTGCTCAGGACCAAATTTTACCTTACACAACTGTTGGCACAGAAACAACAGGCAACACAGCAGCTGCCAATTAACCCAGCCTATGTGAGCTACAGGGAACATCCTCCTGTTGGATTTTAACATGCCAGTTGATTGTGGCTGCTTCCCTTTCTGTCAAGTCAGCCTGCTGCTTTGAGCTTTCAGGCCCACACACTGATGTCACGAGGCTCTAATTAAGTCTACTCCCTTAGAAATTAAGAGATAAATGGTTGAGATGTAAACTCACATTTGTCAGTATTGATTTCCTCTTTTAATTGAGGGGTATAATGTGTCTGTCTTTTCCATACAGGGGAAACGTTTGTGCTCTGATTATATCTACCTGTCTTCCCCAGATTAGTTGTGATGATGGGGGTGGTAGCGTGGCAGTGACAGAAACCGTACCTTTCAACTTACTTTAAATAGCAGTTTCACTATGAATTATTACCAGGGCTGTATTTTTAGCAGCTTTAAAAAGCTAATTAGCAACCATAAACAAAAGGAGCTGCGAGCATCCTGCGGCCACCTAGAACCCTCTAGCCGGTAAGCAAACACCTGCAGAGCGCAACAGTACAGGACCTCTCTCAATTGCTTGGTGGAAGAAGGAGGAAGACGCCGATGGGGAAGTGCAGGTACGGGCAGTGAGGAGAAACACACACGTGCTGAGTACAGGGGAAGGCGGGGGAACGCAGGGCATTTAAAACGGAGGAACACAGAGGTTATCCATAAATTCAGATCTCAGCAAAACAGAGATCAAGCAGCATCAGCCCCCAGGCAATTAATCTTGTATGCCATGGTGTGCCTGCCTGGAGCAAAGCTCGGCTTGCTATTTAAGAGCTTTGGGAGGAAGTGGCAGAGGGTTCAGATATTTTCCAACTCTCAGACTAAAAAATGGAGGATTTTCAGGGACAAAAGAGGAAGACAATGAACAAAGCCACTGACAGCAGCTTAGGCCATACTTATGGAAATCCTCGATGCAGTGGATGTTCCCACCGGCATCCACAGTGAAGGGGATCCCATCCAGGCTGCGACGGCACATCACGCAGGTGAAGCAGTGGGGATGGTATGCCTTCCCAGTGGCTCGGAGGATCCTTTCCATGATGGGCTTTGCACAGACGCTGCACTGCTCCAGCGTGTTCTGCAAACAAAACACACACAACAGAGGTGATCACCATCTCAGCGGGATGAGGCTTTGAGCAACCTGGTCTAGCGGAAGGTGTCCCTGCCCATGGCAGGGAACTGGATGGTCTTTAAGGTCCCTTCCAATCCAAACCATTCTATGATTCTATGACATCTTTAGGTACTTTCTTTTCATTTCTTCTAGACGAGTGCGGTACAAAGAGCACGGTAACAGCACAGGGCCTGGGCAAGCCTTTAGTAGAGTGAGAGAACACAAACCAGAGCCTTCTCTTAGCAGCTCTGATAAACGATCAGAGATGGTCCATCAGGTGGGTGTATCTGAGGCACTGCAGCTTCTGTAGCCAAGAGCACGCGAAGGAGTTACACAGCCTGCGCTCCTGGGTTTTTGCCTCTGGACTGCCCAGTCTGACTGACCTTTTGCAGCTGAGTTATTAGAGACAACCTCCACAGCGTGCAGTGTGAAGCTGAAGTGCAGACTCCTGGGGCTACACAGAGACCCCCTAACTGCTCTGCCAATACAGCTCCTGCAAAGGATCTTTATCTGCCTTGTGAGAAAATCTTGATCTTCCTCTCCCAACATAGAGTCTAGTGTTGAGTCTGGGGAGAGAACAAAGCAGTGTCTGCAGTGAAAGCAGTGCAAGGACAGTTCAGGACCACTGAAACTGTTCATTTATCTCTGGCCCATGATGTTCAAGATAACGCCTGTGAAATGCCAGCTATAAGGCCATGATCCTTGCTGCGCAGGTTTTATATACCAGCATGCTCCTGACCTGCCTGAGCAAAAAATACCCCACCTTTCCAGTGGGGTCCATTAATTATTCATCTCATTTCAACCCTCACTCACCCTTGCAGTTAATGATAGAAACACCAAGATAATTTTGATTCAGATAGTTGCCTGTGAGCCACACCAGCTTTTGCTCCAACTGTGCAACTTACCTTTTCAAACCAAGCACCTTAAAGACATGTCATGAATGAAGAGTGTAACCCACACAGATGCAAACAATGAATTTGTGGCAATGATTTGGGTCATTTCACTGGACGTTAGCAAAGCAAACCTCACCTACTGCCCCTGCTTGATGCATCTGGCATTATCAAATAGTGTTATCAACTGTTTTTTGAATCTTGGATGAGGTAGAAAGTCTGATTACAGTATTGATTAAGATAGACAAAAACTGGGGAAGGGGGGGTGTGGCGCGGCAAGGGAAAGAAAGGAAAAAAATCTAATGGGACAGAAATATAAAAAGCTGCTGGAAGGCAGATCATGTTGACAAACACAGGAAGGCTAAAGTTCTTCTGCTTCCTCATGCAACAAAATTCCCAGGGAAAGCAGTGCTTTGAGTGACCGCATTGTTATTGCTTCTTTGAGCCAGTGTTCTCAGGGGCAAGATCCAGCCCTTACATGTGCAGCCAAAATGTATTGTCAGGAGATGAATCACTCAGAAGCTCAGAGAGGTAACTTCTACACTCACAGACATTATCTGTGGGCTGCAGATACTGGTAAGATACATACGCAGAAATACACAGGTTCATATCAAACGGATTGGTTTTGGAAAGGTCGATATGAAAAGTCCTGAATTTCAACCCATATGAGAACTGCCTCACACATGTGTAAAGAGAGCGCTGCCAGACTAGCACTGGTTTCAGACTGAATTTTGCTTTATACCTTGTAATAATGGGCAGGAAAGAATTACTCCTGGCCTTTCTGTCTGGTTGCTGTCACCATCATCATCATTATAACAGTAGCTAGGATGCCAGAAAAAGCAAGGTCAATAATTTTCCTCCTTGGAGGAATAACCTGGCAAATTTACCATTTTTCTTTGCATAAGCAGATCACATCATCTCAGCCCTCATCCACGCTGCTGTCTATACTGCCAAGGAAGGAATGCAGCATACCTGCGGATACTGATGGAAGATTGGTGCCACTCAGAAGGCGTTTGCTGTGACACCTTCTGAATACGCACAGCTACGGAGCGTTTGCCTCACCAAGTCACTGCTTGCTTCATTTCCAGCAGTTGCCAACAACAGAGGCTGAAGTATGAGAACAGGGCAAGCAAAACACAGCAAGTCCTTAGGATATGCTTCCAGCAATTTCTGGCTTAGGGACTTCCTGAGCCAGAGCTTGGCTTCTCCGTACTTAGCCTCAAGTGGATGCTCCTCCCCTGAACTTCGCTGACAGCGTTTTGAATTCTGATAAACACTGAGCACCCACAACATGGCTGGGAGTTTCACAGCTTACCCAGACGTGGGGGCTGACCTGCTAAGCAGTTCCCCTGGTCTGCTACTGCGGCCAATCCAACGGTGCTCCGGAGAGCGACGCTGGGCACAGCCTACCTGCTGCTGTGAACCAAGCAGGAACCCACACCTGCAATCCACCCTGTAACGGGATTTAACACCAACAGCGTGGCCTGGAAATGCTCTCACTACAGAGCTGACACAACTCCCACTCACATGTTTCAGACATGCAGAGTTTAAGACCATAAGGAATCATTGCAATCACCTTGTCTGATGTCTCATGTTAACGCTGACTTGGGTGGGAGTTATCCAGTGACCAGGACAGCAGGTAACCACACTTCTGGATTATGCCCTCAGAAAAAATACACATCATCTCCCAAACCTCCGCTCAGTCACACTGTTTGACATTCTCGCAGCTAAGACAAGATTTTAAATTAACCGACTCCTGATTAAGCCTTCTATACAACCTGAAAATCAGACCTGAGAAATTTATTCTTTTCATCCTTCCAAGTCTGTACCGCTGAGGAAAAACAAAGTCATTAGTTTCAGACTCCAGCTCACTCCCTGTCTGGGAGTGTATTTGCTTAAGCCTCTTTCCTTGCTAGAACCCTGGCTCAGACCCTTCTCTTCAAGGTGTTACCAGAAGATGCCAAAAGGAAAGCTTCCTTGATTCACACCCATTTGACATCAGGTTGCTGTAAGGCAGGATTTGGCCTGCGGAGCTAACAGGGTTTTCTTTGATTCTCTAATCAGGTTATCCCACATGCCTAAGTGCTGCCCCAGCAGCTAACAACCTGCACAAAGGTATTGCTGCACATTACGGGAATAGCATCCCTGTAGGATTATAAGTTTGGCTTCTTGGTTTTGCTCTCTTTCACAGTTTAACTAACTCCCGTAGCAGCTCCTGGAGCTTTCAGACCTTCAGAAAGCCAAACAAGATGACGGAAAAAACCTAACAGCCCTATATTTCTTTTCTCCCAAGCTGCCACTGCCAGCCCTCTCTGTGTTCAACAGGTAGAGCTGAGTGCATCTGATGAGCTACACAGAGGGCCAAAGCAAGGTACAGAGAGGAAAGATATGAATCAGCCAGGAAACATCCGACCAGGGACTGTGGTCAAATTTGTGTCATAAGAATATGGACCACAAATCCAGCATGGGCTGAGGGGAAAGTTTACCTTCCTTTTCCCATATTTTTGACCTAGAGGCAGGGAGTGCCCTTCTTTTTCAGAGACATTTGTGTCTTCCAATCCAACTAATTTTTTTTGATTTGTAAAGGATGGGGAAGGAACCATCCATATCTAAAAGGAAGGTTGGCTTGATGTTTGTTATAGGCCAAGTCTGGGTCCACATCTCTTGAGGGCAGAACTGCTTATCCAAAGAAAAAGAATATCACCTGGGGAGAATAACATACCAGTATAAATACATATAAAAAACCAAACCCCTAATATACCAGTAAGAATAACCCCAAGCAAAGATACACTAAAACACAAGGAAAGAACTGAAATGGCCAGGACATCAAGCATCAGCTTACAAGTGAAAACCAATAGACTTAAACATGCACAGCAGCAAAGTGGGAACAAATTGCTTAGGAACAAGTATCTGAGAACAAGTGGTGCAGGGAGTTGTTTGAGGGCCTTCCTATAGTAACACTTGGCCCTTCACAGAAACCACAGAAAGCCGAAGGGAGTTGCTCTGCAGATGTTAGGTTTTAAACATGGGACATAAACTGAAAATCCAAACTTCTGGGAGACTTCTGGGGTACAAGAGCCAATGAAGACTGGAAGTGGGAAGGTGTTTGAATCCCTTCCTGAAAACTTCACATCCCAGATGGAAAGCTGGCAAATAGCTTCAGGGAACAGAGCTGCAGTGACAGCCTGTGGGCTGCAGCTCATCCTGCTTCCCTAATGCTGCAGATGATAACCCGTCATAACCAAATTTTGGGGAACAGCAGTAGCTCACAATATAGTGCACCACAAGGACCCTCCCGCGATGACCTAGCAATGAATGCAGAAGAAAAGCCGCACAGAGATTAGTCATTGCTGCTTCTGTATTGGCAATTCATCCAGAGTTCTAACGAACATAAATAACCCCTCCTGCGCTCCAAACAGCAGACCGAGGAGAGCTCACGCACAGGGACATGAGCATGGTATAGCTTATTTTGCTGGGAGAGGGGAGGGAAGTTACTGGAATAAATTGCATTGGCAACTCATGCACAGGGACATGAACTCACTTTCTGTGAGCACTGCAGAACCACATTTTTTGGAGTGATTGCGCAGGGGCGATGGTATTAGCTGCGGGAATCAAAAGTGACTGTTGTGCTAAAAACAGGCACATGGTCAACTACTGTAGTTGAACTGTAACTTAGTAAAGTGCGGTAAGTGAATTGCTTTAAATCTTGTGACTCCATCCTTCATTTCCTCAGACTGCAAAGGAGAACAGAGCAAGAGACATTTTCCCCATTGTGGGATAATTTTTGAGGCTTGAAAATGTTTCCATACTTAAGTGAAGACAGAACACTTTAATCTCAAGAAGTCTGGTGAATTTATAAACCCCAAATTAGATCAGGTCAGTTGAAGCACTGCACTTCAAATGATTTTAAATGGTTTCATTTAGGTTTTGGGTCTGCAAATATATAGTTGGATAATAAATTAAATATAAAGCAGACATTGGTGGAAGGGTTAAGTGTCAAGATGTAATTTCAACACTTTCAAAACCTTTTTGGTTTTGGCACTAGTTCTTAAAAAAAAAAAAAAAAAGAAAACCCAAGACCTGATTTACCCCTGCAAAATCTCCAGCCGCCTCCAAATGCTATCTCCACAGGTGGGTAAATCTTGTCAAACACATTCAATTCACTAATGGCCAGCATTAAATGTCACCCACTAGCAGTGGGTGACATGCTCCTTCCCTTCCTGCTGCTCTCAGATGGTAGGTCCAGCAAGGGAAGATGCTCCCTGTGGAAGCATCCTGGCCGTTTGTGTTCATGTTCAGGCCACATTGCTGTAACTGTGTCAGCGTGTTGGGGCAAGAGATGTGACCCCTGACAGCCCAAAATATCCTGCAAACCCCCTCTAATTCAGACATAGAGGTAAGCAGTGAGGATGCTCTTCAACTGGTACAGCTTGTTTTGCTGGGAGAGGGGAGAGCAGATACTGAAATAAATTACATTGGCAACCCTGCAACATTACCAGCATGGTGTGGGTCTGAGCTGGGCATACAGCTACCAGCTGCACAGTGTAGGCTTGGGCTCTGGAGGTTATTGTATTCAGTGGATTTCAATAGTTCTTCCATTTGTCTCAGTTTTTAGTGGCTTTCCCAGCACAGTAGCAATACCACGGCTGGCATGCTTCCTCTCTGCTGGAATTTGCTTTTCTTGTCAGGAAAACCAAATTCAGCTTCGTATTTTTGGACTCAGAGCTGCTGGAGGTGAGTCTGGCAGAAAGTCCCCTCAGCATACAGAGTGAAGGAGTCCCTTCACCTCGCCCTGTCACTATTACAGGAACACTAGATATATTTTATGGCTTACGTTAGTAGCAAAGATGACAATGACATGCACTTGAGTCCACAAATGTGCAATCACATAAAGGCCATGATGAAAATGCAACAGGGATTGAGAAATGCTTCACAAATGATATGTTGATATCAAAATATGCTCTACAGTGAGGGGAAGAAGGAGCTCCACTTAATCCTTCTTAAGATAGCTGTCTGACCAAGTGAAGGCTTTGGCACTGTCTGAGCATACCAAAGGCTGCTGGATGCGGCAGGCTCTCCTACCTGGAGAAAGGTGTATGTTTTTAACAATGGACAATGTTTGGAACAGCACAGGCAGGGAGACAGTGACTTCCCTGTTGCTCACTGCCAGTTTAGGTAAGACCCATGTCTGTCTAGTACTACTAAGCTGAGAGTGATGAAGGAACATCAGGGTTAAACAATCTGCTCTGCATTAGGCTCAATGTCCAACCACAATCACACTGACTCCTTCCAGCTAAAAAATCCACAAGCAGCCCAATGTTGGAAATTACTTAACTACTTTCTGGCGCTCAAAGCTACTCATCTTCTGTACATTCCTTGCTCTGACAACACAGAGATCTTTGTCACTTTAAAACAGCAGTGCTTACGAATGCAACAAATGAGGGATTCGTTCTCTAAACTGTTGGGCTGGAAGATAGAATGCCTGGATTTTACGGCTTTTCAACCAAGTAACTGTCAGAGGCAAAGCACTCCCATGCTCTGTGCCTCAGTTTGCCTGTAAATAAAAAGGCTTTAAAAGTTGCATATTCCAGTGAGAAACTGGATGCTGTTATGTTTGGCAAATACTTGTGAAGTAGTTCATGTGCCAAAATGGTTACTTGATGGAAACAAGGTATTTTTAACAGTAAACTCTTTTTTTTTTTTAAATCTATAATGACTGCACCTCTAAAATCAACAAAGTCTGACTCTGGGAAGCACAGTACTGGGCAACAGCATCTGAGCTGTTACTCAGAGTACTCCGATGTGGCTATAACAATTCGCAAGAGTAAATTATTTTAATACTGGGGAAATGCTTATAGCTGACTTGAAAAAAAAAAGCATAAAGATTTAAAAAAGTATGCTTATGAACAAAGTCTGACTCTGGGAAGCACAGTACTGGGCAACAGCATCTGAGCTGTTACTCAGAGTACTCCGATGTGGCTATAACAATTCGCAAGAGTAAATTATTTTAATACTGGGGAAATGCTTATAGCTGACTTGAAAAAAAAAAAGAGCATAAAGATTTAAAAAAGTAGGCTTATGAATTTTTTTCAGCAATGGTCACATGCAATATTACAGTAAGCCAAGCAATTGAAAGCATCCTTAGCAACTACTATGTAAAAGGACATTGTTACATATTTTGGTTATCAGCTCCCATTCCTTCAGTATTTTCATTCCACTGAAGCTGCATTTCCAAACCTTCTAGCATCTTGTTTACTGCCACCAGAAGAAGAGGACGGGCACATTCCCCACAAAGCACTGTGCATGTCGGTGAGTACAGCTATGCTTGCTGTAAGGCCCGCTGACCGCACCACAGCCCAGGTGCGAACTCTAGGATAACCACTTGAAGTCAGTCACCCTACACCAGGACAGACACCCAGCAGACGTCCAGGGCAGGCTTTGAGTGCTGAGAGACAAGCTCCGCCGGTGCTGAGCCTGCCCTTGGCAGGGAGGGATGATCTGATAAGACCGTTTCCCATCTGATTTCTTCAATCCAAGGAGATCCTGAGCTCATGACCAGACCTTTGGCCCTCGTTCCAAACTGTTGCTTAATACCATGCCTGGCACAAGACGCTGATTTTCAAATATTTCTAATTTGAAGGAAATCCCTCAAAATCCCTCCCAGAATGCCAGAGGTAAACAGTTTGTTCAAGGCTTCTGCAGCTCAGGCAAACTGGCACAGAGCTACTGCTGAAATCCCCGGACCCCGTCGCCCAACGGCAGCCATGCCTCAGAAGATTAGTGTTGCTCCATTCCATTGGGGTCGCTACCTAGAGAGAAATCATCCACCGGCTCTGCCGACTGAAGAAAGGTGGGTTCAAGGATTTGTTAGGACTCCCTTGCTTCCGCTGCAGCGAGCCGTGGTAGTTTTTAGAACTAGGATATTCTATTAGCTTTGCTCCTTAGGGACAGGGGAAATACATTGCAGTGCTAGCCTGCACTTTTGCCTGTTATTAACACCCCCACGTTGGGCGAGAGCACCTACAAAGCATAATCCTAACCATGGGCTCCAAAGCGCTCTGGGGGATAAAGCAAAGCTGTCCCCGATGCCCAAGCGCTTCCAGCCCGGGCGCTATAGATGTCGGACTGCTTGTCTTACACGTTCTCACCATCGAATCCATCAGCTCCCTCAACGCATGACGTGCCTGACCTCGCATGCCACCCCGGGAGTTTTGCCTAAATAAGGACCGAGGATCTGCCCTGCTGTGATTGCTTTCTGCGCAGGCAGCAGAATTACACGCAGCTGGGAGATGTGGCAAAGCGAGCAGATACACTCTGCTCCTTGTTTAGATAAAACTGTGGACAACACAGAGATTTCAAGCTTAATTAGCAACGCTGAGGAAGCTCTTAGAGAGGCATTTCAAACCATATGCAGTTTAAACTGATTAGAACTTTGTGAAAACAAAACAAAATTGTGTAGCAAATTGTTAGGCTAAAATTCAATTCAAACTGAACCGCATCAAAGGAAATACGAAGAAGTAACTATCGGCAAGAAGTGGGCTTTTTTCTTTTCTTTTGGTAAAGAATTTAATTTCATAGCCTTTAATAAACCTGATGCTCCAATCCAAGCTTGCCACTCTGGCAAAGAGCTTAACCAAAATAACACCGGAACTCTTAGCTGGCAGACCAAAAAGACTATAAATTGGTCAAATCTGGGCAGAATACAAGAAAAAAAAAATAATCCAAAATTCCATTCAATCTTCCTGTTTTAGAAATTTGATGTAACTGACCATTGACATGGAAATGTTATCTTGACCTTAACTGCTAAAGCTGACTTGTGGAGGAAAAAATGACTGACTCTGTGACATTTCGGTGTTATTTATAGTTCCCCTCACCCTTCTCTTTCTTGGTATTTTTGCATTAGAAATGAACTCTCGCCTGCCATGCTTTTCCTGAAGGACTGTCTGAGCAGTGCAAGAACTTGTGACATAAAAATCATCCAAGAAAATAGAATCCTGTTGATTAATATCAAATTTTTGTTAGAAACTGTCAATAAACTATCATCCAGCAAAGATGAGCTTTTTTAGTTACAGACTGAACACCACCAATCTTTTCACTACAACCTATTCAAAGCAGGCATTTTATGACTCCTGTGCTCTCCAAGAGAGATTTCCTAGACAAACCAAGGGAAAAGACAGAGGTACTATTACTGAGGAGTCTAGGTGCTTCTAAACTTTTCACAAAAAAAGGCAGAATCATTGCCCTTCACCCTGAAAATAAAAACACCCCTCATCTGTAAGCCACGAGGAAAGGCATATGATCCATTTTCCCCTGGTTACTTCAAGTCACAGATAAGGACATCTCTAAGTTGCTTCTAAATAGCTACCAAAGGTTAAATATTTCATCTGAGTATCAGTTTAACAGCTTCCCCTTACCACCTAAATTGCTCAAGCACAGGGAATGCAAACCTCCTCAATCTCACATACAGGTCACAAGAGAAATTCATGTTTTCTAGTGGCAGGGGCAGAGCACTGGACGCTAAGGATGTCTGGCTTCTGCCCTTGGGGTCACCAGTAACTGTTTCCAAGAGTTTAATTTCAGTATTTTCCACCTCTGTGCTTCACATTATCTGTGGAGTGGGTTTAGTAAGCTACTGGGAGGCCTGCAACGCTCTGACAGAAGTCACGCTTCTTATGACCACCAGAGTTGGCACCTAGAACTACCAAGAAATAAACAACTTCCCAAACCAATCCCAACCAAAAAACAAGCAAGAAGGTAATGAGATTTTGCACAGAATTTCAGGGAGCTTTCACTGAAACACCTTTCAAGTGCAAGATAAGTTTTAGGTGTATACATGCAACGTGTGAAATACAGGTCATGGCAACAGTTCAGCAGAAAAATAGCTGGTTTTAATAGATAATGTTATCCAGTGTAAAGCTTGGAAAAAAAACCCCAGAACTCTCACAGCACTTGGATGCTGCTGCTACCTAAACTGACAGTGAGCATATGATTCTCCCAAATCCCTGATGTGTTTCTTAAAGAGTTGCCAAATGCATTTATGTCCCTGACGTGAGGAGAATGTGCTGGAGCCTTCAGGGCAATGGAAGACTTAGCTGTGCCTGGAATAGGAGGGCTGAAAACTTTGTGGGTGCTCTGAGGTCCTTCCAAAGGGAGGGAAAAGATGGTTTCTTATTTCCTGAATAAACCCTCCTGAGCGAAATGCATATTTTAAAGACTTTGGAAGAACACTGGGCAGGGACCACAAGCAACCAGCACTGGCCACTGTCAAGAACAGAAAGCAGAATTTAGTGAGTCAATGTAAGACAAGAACTGTGTTTCTATACTCTTTTCCCTTTATACCAAGATCCTTTTTTTTTTTTTTTTTTTTTTTTTGAGGGCCAGGATTTCTTCAAAGGCTTGAACTCTTGAACTGAGTTATTCCCTGAAGCAATACCCATTCTTCTATCTAGACTCAGACTCTAATTGGAAATAAGTGCAGGCTGCTGAGTAAGTCCAGGGCCAAATATATCACCTAGCAGGTACTGGGATTATTTTTAGATGCAATGACATCCCTATTCTTTTCATTCAGATGACCTGGATGCTTGCTTCAGTTCTTGGTCCAGAGAAGCAAGTTTGAGCCACCTGCTAAGAGTGACAAAGAAGGAAGGGATGCAAAAAGGGAAAACAGAGACAGCTATGTAAGAAGAATCCAGGTAAGGTATAGCACAGGTGAGAGAACTTCCCAAAGAAGTCAAGTGAGATGTGAGAAAAGTGAAAGTCCATCTGCTTTCTGCCTGAAGATTGATGTTCCACCCTGAACCCATCCATTGCCTTCCTTGCTCCACTATGAGATGATCTCATCCGCAGCAAGTCAGAGATGATTTATATCAGCCCCTCTGCACCTCTAGCGCACCTCTGAGGGTGCTTCTGCTAGAACTCAGCTCAATGTAGAGTTGTGAGAAAAAGGATGATACCTTTTTCCTTCTAACCTTACAAACTGATACCCACGTATAGATCAGATTCTTCCTGGAACGATGTGTGAAGAGTAAACCAGAAGCTTTGGGCTACTCTTCTGTTCAAGACACTACGGTGGGACTGTCGGACAGAAGATTCGTTGCAACACAATTGCCTACCCAGTTGATTTAACCTCCTGAAACTATTCTGCTCTCAAACTAAAAAAAAAAAAACAAAAAAACCAAAAACAACCAAAACAATTAAAAAAGTCAATGCTCCTGTGGGCAGGGGAAAAAAAAACCAAATCTTATTTTTATTCTGCTCTCAAACTAAAAAAAACAAACAAACAAAACAATTAAAAAAAAAAAGTCAATGCTCCTGTGGGCGGGGGAAAAAACCCCCAAACCTTATTTTGGACAGACAACATGGGGACTTGGATACTGAGATCTTGGATGGCAAAACCATTGGAATGCAAATAAAATCGTCCTGCGCTCAGAGTTGCCATCAAGAGCAGATGGGCATGCCTGAGTCAGCGGTTAATTCTCTGGTGTCAGCAGGGTTAGTCAAGGATGTTCAGAGCAGGAAACCTTCACTCTGAAGTAATTTCTTTCCCTTTCATCACCACAAGAAATTCTGGATTAATTTGGAATATGAAGGACACTGGTCTGAGCTGTCAGGAAGGTTTATGTCAGAGCAGAGCAGACCAAAAATCAAGCTGACAGTTGGCATTTCTTTACCAGGTCTTTTGCATCACTTGAGGAGGCTGCCCTGGATGTTATTTAAAGTTGAAAAGCACAGCCACTGAGCGCTGTGCTAGTCAACTGTCAGTCCCTAATATATACTAACCAGATTACTCCCAAGTTTGTGAAAGCAACACCAAAGGCTTTCAGCCAAATAATACATTTAAAAAAGAGAAACAACAGTTGAGAAAAACCAGCAAAACCCAAACGTGAATGGAGCTTTTGAACAGCAGAGATTCACTTGGGCACGCACAGCAGTAACACACACCCCGCAGTCTTGTGACAGCACTTGAGAATCAACAAGCAAAGCGGAGCAGCAACGGAAGGAGAAACCAATTTGTCCAACCTCACTGTTTTCCTAGTGACACAGTTACATAAGAAATGTGCATTTATATGAACAGACAGAATGTATAATAGATATCATACAACATGTCCATTCTCCAGTCAATAGCATCCTTTCAGGGTATGGACTCTTGGTCTGAAATCACAATGGTTATGGAATAAAGGAGATAAAAAATAACATTATTCCAGGATCATTCTGTTCTGAATCTGTTCCATTCGGTTATTGGGATTTTCTTTCCATAACAGTGGAAAAGACCATGCTCTGGTGCTTCACACAGTATTTTAAAAGGTCTGACATCACCTGTACCCATGGCTGTTTCTCATTAACCTAACTGCTGAATTCCTCATCTCCATCCTAATGCAAGTTACTTCCAATTTTCCCTTCTGAAGACCAGAAATTGCCATTTCCCCAGCAAGAACATCTAAACACTCAAAGTAATCTGACCCTCACCTTTTGCCAAGCGGCTCACGCAAAGTAAAACTGGTATGGCCCACGTCCTTCCATAGTTGCTGATTTAATGGACCTACTAGGAACAACAGAAGGAAGGGCCATTCTTCATCAGACTCTAACTATGGACCAGATCCAGGTGCAAAGGGACAAGACAGTCTGGTAATAACTCACGTATGTGATCGATCCAGCTAATACAGGCAAAACGTACAAGTGCTGGTGGTCTCCTAATGAAAGGAACACATTTTGTTGCTGGCACCGCACTATCCTACTGTGCAAAGTGGTCCCTCCCCATGTGCGCTGCCACACCAGCTTCCAAAGAGATGAGGGAGAAGGACAGAGGAACAGGGAGTGGCAGGGAAGGGTGAGAAGCAAGGAAGTGATCCAGGACTTTGAGTCATCCTCTTTTCCTAGGTTTGCTGCTGGGACAGCATAGCCTAACCCTGCCCTGCCCTACCTGTACGTTTTCCTATGGAAAAATTAACATTGGCTCCTTCATGCACAGCGCGAGTCCAGCGAGCATCCTCCTGCCAGTTCTGCAAGGGCAGCTAAGGAGTCTTGCTGGAAATCTGGCTCCAGAGAGAAACAGCAATGGAAAGCAGCCATTTCAGAAGCACATTATTAAGCCATCAGACCAGTAGCTACAGGATCCCTACGGAAAAGTTGATCCAGGCACTTTGTATAATTACTTGAGCCCTCCCAGAGTCATTTATTCCCCTTTGTGGTTGGCAGCGAAAGTCAATATCTTCTGGAGCTGCAAAGTCATAGGGCTTTTTAAGAAGCCAGGTTTGTAGGTGAAGACATTTCTCTTCACAAAATCTTCGCTTGAGTACACCGCTCCGCAGCGACCCAGGCTTTTTGCAGAACTGATGCAGGAAGTTCAAATGAGTATGGCACGCAGGCAAGTTTAAGCTTTCCATTTGCTTCACCTACATATGTTTTAACACTCACATTTTTAGATGAAGAGGCATAAAAATAGCTTAATTGTGCATATTGCCTACAGTACTGCTGGACTCCACCTGTGGGAAAGAACTGGAATTCAAATTTTATTAAAGTTGCACATGTTTCCAGGAGGTTGCTAATTATCCTGCGTGTTTTATACAGTATTTCTGGCTCCAGGGTCTTTCTGTACTTTTCTGAGAGAATCCCAACACAAAAACATTTGAGCTGAGATCTGGAATGCGTGACTGAAAACCAGGCACTCACTCCAGGGTTCATCTGACCCCACATATTCTTGTTCTTACCAGGCTTTGGAAAGTGCTTTGAGATCTGCTGGTGAGAAAGTACTGCCTGGATACCAAAGACCTGTCTTTTCAATTTCCTTCTCCTGCTTCCATGCACTTCAAATCCTGTTTGCCCAGCAATCCTAGGACTACTGTTGGGTCTAGAGCTGATCTTTTCAGAGACTGATGTGTGAATTAATTCATTTTGGGCACAAGCCTCCTTTTAAGTGCCAATCACTCACAGTCACACACTGGAAAGCGTCCTCAGGGATGGGGTGCTCTATACTTTAGGGTGGTTAATTCAAACCACCTTTTCTTAAAGACACTCTGTGCCTGTAGCTTGAATTGGGTATGTTCAGCATCTCGGAAAAATAAAAGCAAACAAAGCAGCCCGTAGTCTGTCACAGAGAAGACAAACCACAAGATGGCTAGAAAGAAGGTCAGTTTTTGAAAACACCAGCTTTTACCTCTTCTGACCTACGTGGCTGACCACCCCAAGCACCACCTCTAAGTGCTTTTCTGTTTGCTCCTTGAACAAAAGCAGACAAATCTCCAGTGGCCATAAATCCTCATTCTTGAGTGGTATCAGCCGGAGTTACTGACATCCAGACTTGCCATGGCAGTGGTCTAACGAGAGGAACGTGTTAGCTAGTGCCATGTACGGGACACAGGGACCTTGCCAGCATACAATGTGCATGCTTCCCATCTTCCCACCATGCCTGGGCTCTCTGCTCTCTTTTGGGAACGTGACAAAAAGAAAACAAGGCACCATCCCTTCTACCCCAAGTCCACTCTTTGTGAGGTCCTTGGCGCTATCACAGCATTGTTTCTGTGCAGAATCCCTGGCAATAGATCCTCTTAGGATTATTTAGTCAAACCTGTAAAGCACTAAGTCAGGACTTCCATGACAGTGTCCAGGCCTAGTCTGAAGACACGAAGACTTATCGCTTACCAGTCTTTTGTTCCAGTAGTAACCAGACATACTGTTAAAGTACTTGTCTCATTTCTAATGTGAGTGTGTTTGGCTACTGCTTCCACCATTGTTCTGCCTTTCACCACAATAAAAGTTTCTGTATTAGCCAGTTCTTTGCCTTATACGCTCCATCACACCACCTCTGCAAAGCTAAACTGTCTGAACCCACTTTAAAAAGGTTTTTTCTTTTTCACCCACTTTTGTTGGCTTTTTTCTCCATCTTCTTCAGTCTTTCGGTGTCCTTCGAAGGGATGGACAGAAACCTATATAAGGAATTCCACTCTCTCACCAACACGAACCTTGATATAAAATGACTCTTCAAATTAGTCTTTTTGCCACAACACTGGAAGTCTTCCTCAGCTGGCTTTACAGAAAGCTCTGCTCCTTCCTAAGGAAGGCACTTTGCAGGGTCAGCCTCCAGACACAGATAGAGCTGGTGTGCCAGAAGATGATGGTTTTGTTCCTGGACATATTGATAGCCTCACAGTTGGGTGTATTAAACCGGTTTTGCTCAAATGAATCCAGGATGTTCATCAGTCCATGCCCCTCTATTCCACTGCTCTGACATCTTACTAATCATCTTCCCAAGTAACCATTACTCATGATGGAGCCCTGCTTTCCTGGAGATGGCTGAACATCTGCCTGCCCATGGGAAGTGAATGAATTCCTTGTTTTGCTTTACTTGTGAGTGTGGTTTTTGCTTTACTTACTAAACTGTCTTTACCTCAACCATGAGTTTTATCATTTTTACTCTTCTTATTCTCTCCCCCATTCCACTGGGGATGGGGGAGATGTGAGGAGGAGCGAGTGAGTAGCTGTGTGGTGCTTAGTTCCTGGCTGGGATTAGACCTCAACACATGAAAAGAACTTGAAGACTGACTATCCCCCAAAAGACATAACTGCAGTATTAAAAAAAAAGTGCCAGACCCAATGCCAGACCTTTCACAAACAGAACCAGAAGAAAGAGATATCCAAGATCCCTGTGGAAGAAACCAGGAAGCATCTGCCACAGTCAATACTGAGCAAGGGGACCCTCTGAAACTAATCTAAGTATAAGGTAATTTTATGCATCTGTAACTTCATTTCTGCAAGCTGCAACTTTATAAATATTTTTAATTATTCAGTGTCTTTTGGATGTTTTTAATTGTTCAGTGTCTTTTGTTTGCTGTAACCTTAAGTCAGTTTGAATTAATAGTGATATTACATTAAGGTAAAGTGGAGTACCAGGAGCCTCTAGTGATGCCCTCTGTCAATAATACACTGCTGCAGGGAAGAGAACATATTTTCCTTAAGCTGCTCTGGCTAGACTAGGAGAAGGTAAGGTATAGAAGAGAAATCCAGCTAGGAGAAACTCCCAGTACCCCCGAACCACGACCATCCAGTCAGCTAAGTCCTCTGAAGTCATTCCATGCAAGCCCCGATGAACAAATGCTTGACATCAACCCATTTCTCAGGGAGGTAAAACTGAGGCACAAGGAAGAAACTCAAGCTGAGCAGTAGACAGACATAAGACAACAGAATAATTCAGAGTAGGAGAAAGGCCTGGGAGACATGGACCCAGGACTGCATTCAAATAGCTTAGCCTCAGCTACTTTTGTGAGCGAAATTTTTCATTGCCTTCCTCCCGCTGTAGGGCACTCTCGCAGCTTTGGCACACTGGAGGCCAGCACAGACCTGCTGGATTACGCATGTAGGAGCTAAAGGAAGCACTGAAAGGAAGGACTGGTAGGCACCTGAATGAGCAGGAGAAAGAAAAAGCCATTCCCAGCTGGCTCCCAAAGCAAACGTTACAGAATACAAGCGTTAACCCAAGCACCAAGGAAAACATCTTGGGGCAGTGTGGACAAAAAAACCCCACTCAACACATTCTGAATGCAGCTCTAGCAGCCTGGCCATGCCACCCCAAATAGACGTTGTCAAAGAGGGGCAAAAGGTAGCTCACCTCCTCATATATATACCCCATACGGGGTAAAAGCAGCACCACAGGGCTGCTTGCCCTTCGTTTGGCAGACTCCTGAAGGGATGGTGACATTTTCCTCTTCTATTCCTAGAAGCACTGCAGTTCAGCACATACAGCTGACATGTTAGCTGCACGTGCATCTGAGCTTCGTAAATGCTGTGTAGGAACATGCTAGCTCAGACATGCAAGATGAGCTCAATGCATAATGGAAGAAGTAAGCTCCCATTTTTCAAATCTTTGGAAGGATTTCACAGGGTAGAGTAGTCTCTATCCTCTGTTTTCATATGCCAGGATATTTTCCAAAATGGCTTGTGCTTTAGACCCCATTCACTTTTTTAAAAGATATTTTTCACCAAAACCTGCTGGAAAAGAAAACCATCTACAGAAAGGGGCAGCTGCACTTTGCAGATATGCACAGCTGAAGATCTTTTATGTAAGTCTCCCCCTGCCCATGTGGAGAGCTGTTAAGATGTCAGATCATGTTTTGTTGCTCTCAGGGAGGCTGCTGCAGCACTCAGTCAGAACAAGTTTACATCTTGGAGGAATTAATTTGCCTGAATAATGTCATCCTGGTTAAACAAAGTGTTAGGGAAAATATTGCAGCGTTCCGGTGCACCTCCCTGAACTGATGCCTATATATGGGGATTAGCCAGCGTGAAAGGGATCCTGCTGAGTCAAACTGGATTATAGCAGTATTATTTTATAGAGACAGAAGAGAAGGGGAGGGAGGAGCTAGGGAAACCTTGCAAAAATAGCTGTTTGACACGTTAAAGCAAACAGCATGGATGTGAAAACGCTGCCTGCTTACACAAGTGCATCAGAGCCAGGTCAGCTGACAGCAGCAACCAAAAATAAGTTTTTGCCCCTTTTAGCCGTGCAGGCAGCCCGGCTCCCAGAAAGCAGGGTGGACTCCAGTCCTTTCCCAGGCATCAAGAAATTTGTTGGCTGTGTTTCCACCAGGCACCAGCGCCACGGCAGCACCCTGGTGCTGATGTTCTTCAGTGGGGAGGATGTCCCAGAGAGCTACGCTGGGCCTGCCCAATTGCCTGAACAGCACGTAACAGCAGACTCTGCTCTCGAGGCCCTTGGGGAGCTGGTGCAGATAGCAGGAAGGGAAAACACTCAGGCTTTCAATAAAGTCCCCAAAGTGCCTCCATTTTACATCACCAGGCATTCACACAACCATTTATGGGCAGATTGTTCAATGCTGGCTGGACACGCGGGCTGGCGTCAAGTCACAGATGGGACATGTCCCGGTACATCCACTTTTCAGAGCTGGATCTGCAGTGTGTTCTTCGAGTGTGCCCAGAGGGCTGGTGTCCTCTCTGTCCAGCAAACTCCTTGAACTTACAGTGACAGCATCAACTCCTCTGCCTGTCTCTCTGGTCCAGCAGCTATTTACCTGTGCAAAGCAGAAACGCTGCCCAGGAGAAAGAAAGAGATGCCTACACCAACCACCTGCAGCTTGCAATGCAAGGTGGAATACTGGGGGCTGCCCTCCAACTCCCACTTGTAAATCTGCACTAAACATCCTACCTCTCAGGTCAGTGCGACTGTATGAAGGGCCTGAGGGTGGGTGAAGATGATCCCCTTCACACTGATTGCATCAGTAAAAGCCAGGCCCTGTTTAGGCACAGAAGAGCAGCAAAACTCAGGCAGAGGAGGAGGTGGTACTTCTCAGGCCAAAGAGAGATGCCAAAATAAGAGCAAAAGCTTGTGCCTCTCTCTTTGTAGTGCTTCTATTCAGCAAAGTTGGCCTTGGTGGATCAAAATTTTTTTTATTCCTGCTCCTTCTGGGAAGTGTCAGAGACTAACTGAGTGTGGTGGATTATGCTAAAAGTTGTGCTTTGCAACACTGAGCCGAAGACTGCAGCGGTAGCAGTGGAAAAACACTCCTCCATCCTCCACTGCCCATTGCCAGAATATCAAATGCAGTGCTAAGCTAGCCAGAGCTTACAAACACATGGTTCAAAGGGAAAAATTCAAATGGATTTGAGTCATGGGAGTATATAAAAAAAAAAAAAGGATTCCCAAAAAAACAAATAGAACATATCAGTCATGTTGTAACTTAGAAAGCCAAAATTTCCTCCCAAAGCCAGCAGTGAAACAGTTTCCAAGATTCCAAGGCGCATCTCTGTCTGGAGCTAATATAGATATTTTTTAATCCAAGTTTCAAGCCCAGTAAAATCAATTTCTGACAAGAAGAGCCCCTTCTGGCCAGACAGCCAAAGAAATCACACCACTCCTCCTAAACACATCTTTTCCCCACAGGTAGCATTGTAGCCCACGCAGCTGCACCCCTCAGCACTGCCATGACCATCGCGGTGCCCATCGCACATCTCCCATGGAGAAAGACCCTTTTCCACCCCTTTTTGCAGTCAACAGTATTAGCCGTGTGCTTTTCCAAGCAGGGAGCTGGAGCAGGCTGCAAGGCCTGTGTGGGGAGGACAGGCACAGTCCTGACCCACACCTTCCCAATGAGCACTCCCATCCCTTCCCTGCCCATCCCAGATTTTCTACACACTGGCCTCAGCTGGAGCTGCAAGGAGAACCTCCCCCCCACCCCTCCCCCCAAAAAAAGTCTCTCCACTCAAGTGTCCCCTTCATCTCAAAGCAACAGCAGTTTTGGGTGGTTTTGCCCTCCAGCTGAGGTTTCAGAGCCTGGGTCACTCATCTCAGGGCCCATTTCCTAACCACATACATCTCATAAAACAGTCCGGGCGTACCACACCTCCACTTTCTTTTCCTGGCTGCGTAATCAAAGAAAATGGTCTGAACTGCCTTTTCTGGTGGAGCCAGACTTGAATGAGGGTGAATTAGAGCATGACTAAACGAGCAGGACACTTGGGAGCTTTAGGTAGAAGAAAACCTACTTTCTAGGTACTCAGATGAGGCTTGCCTTAAATACACCGAGCAAAGGTGATACAGACCCTGGGGAGATTGCAAGAGAGTTGTAGGTAGGGCTGGTTAAAATACTCTTCCCTGAGAAGTACCAGCAAGTCCCTACCATCGCTCCCAAGAGACATGCATGTCAGACCAAGCATGTGGCATGTAGCTAGATGAAGTTATCTGGGATGAATCCCATCACAGGCATCAGAGCCATTTAACAGAAATCCAGTTGTCTCCAAATCAGACAAAAAATGTGCTCCCTTAACGAAACAGCAGTAAAAACCCCAACAACTGCCCCCTCCCCCCCAATTCCCTCTGAGTAAACATCAACAAAAACTAAGTTGTTTAATACATTTTGCAAAAGTAAAACCAGAATAAATACTTTGCCTCCAACACATAAGGAACAGATTATTACCACATTGTCTTCAGTGATTATTCTAGCAATGCATTTAAACGTTCAGAGAGAAGAATGTTTGCTAAAATACTGTTATGTAACACAGGGAAAATGACTAATTCTGCCCTTGATATTTCACATTTTGCTCCAAGTAAAAGTCACTAGCTCTTATTCTCTGGTCGAAGCAGCAGCAGAGCCGAATTCTGACCAGATTCCCCAGGGGCTTTTACAGCGGGCCGATCCTATCCCCCGCAGCTGAGTTACTCCAGACATACTGAGCATAACTGGCTCCTGAATCAGTCCTTCAGGGCTGCACATTTCCAGAGACAGGTGGAATAAACAGCGCACATTTCTCCATTCTCCCTGCCGATGGAGGTCAGAGATCATTTACTTCCAGTTCCTCATGACTTGCATGGAGTCCAGAGCCTTACGCATACGCCAAGTGGGGCCAACTCCATTGAGCAGCCGTAAGCGTACTTTAGAGACTGCTGATTCACGGAGCGGGTTCGCTACATGAATTCGTTCCCTCTCCTCCTAGCAGATGCAGAAGTTCTTGAGGATCTGTCCTGTGGGTATCCTTACTTCCAGTTCATTTGCATTAAGAGCATACATAAAAGACCCATAGACCTGTCTGATCTTACAGACATCTCCTAGAAGCTGTCATTTTCCTATTCTAGTGCAAAAACTAGCAACCAAACAACAACCACCTCAACCAAATAATACGTTTGGTGTTTATAAACTTCCAATAGCCTTTAAGCTGTGATCCATTCCAAGCTGTATTGGAGTGAAACCTGCCCTGCATACACCAAAGAAAGACCACTGACCCTTGGGGGTATTCTCAGAAGGGCTGTAGCTAGGGCTGGTAAAAAAGGGTGTCTGGCTTATAGCTTCAGAATGCCCCCTGATTTTCCCTCCCAAATGGAAATTTCCATAGGAAATGTCTCATTTGACACACTTTTGAGAAGCAGCTTTTCACTAGTGGGAAAGAGAAAAATCTGTTATTGGGGTTTTCTTTTAAAGCTTTTAGATTCCATCCTTCAAAACATGTGATTAAGATTCTTTTTCTGTGGGGTAAGCAGGGTGAAAACATCAATTCCTAACCATCTTCAGCTGAAATCTCTTTCTTGTGCAACTCTGAGTACGTGTCCCTAAATCACTTGAGAGGCCGTGATGGGTTTCAGCTCTCACAGGGCTGTGTTGCCCCATCAGGTGATGTATCACAGCTTGGGTATCTGCAGTCCCCATCAGGCTGGGATTGTGTTTTTATACTTCCTATAACCTCCAAGTAGAAGTATAGTGTTGTGCATGACATGGACCGGACAAGTCTAGGTCTTGTTTAGCTTGGAGTTAAGAGGGAGGGGAGTTACTGTAATCAAGCGTTTGGGATTTATCCAGATATTCCCACAGTCAGAATCCAGCTCCTTGGAGCTGACCCTACAACATTCTCCCTCTTTTACTAAGGGCTTCCTCAGATTGAGGTTGAAAGGCACTCATGAAGCTCTGTCACTGTACTACCAGTGAGATTTAACCAACCTGCCAGAGGCCCCAGTTGTCATCCATGAACACCTGCTACAGCACTTCTGTTATTTTTAATTAACAACAGCCGAAGTAAAATTACCAACTTGGTCCTCAGCGAGTCTGACTTGAATCTATGCCCCCTCAGTAACAGCTAGGTCTGCTCTAAGCAGAGGAAAACGCATCAGAGTGCCGAGGGATAGTGAGGCAGAAAGTCCCTAACCATACCAGGTAGTTTCAGAAGGCAAACAAGGCTCATTCTCCAGCTAGAGCATGAGGACTTATTTTGCAATTAGGAAAGAGAAGATAAGGGGACAAGTGAATTTCCTGCTGCGATGGGGCATTTGCAATAGAGTCCCTATAACTACATCTTGTTCCTAGCAGTACCAATCTACACAGTGCTGGGTTATTATGTAGTGTCTTGGACTGCTTGGAGGTAATAAGCATTCACCGAAAATGGACTGCTATTAGCCACTGGCAAAAGCTGATTATAATAGTGCCAGCACTGGAATATGTTTTCCACCCATTTACAAGAGGAGTAAAATAACAGGAGGAAAAAAAATCACATTTGCCAGTGTTTGGAGCGTAGTGTGCTCTACATACAATTATCGAGAGAATGACAGGAAATTGACCCATTTACTCAGAAAAGTTCCTATCATGTTCTGCACTATTTCATTTCATGCCCATTTGAGAACAAGTCATTTCTCTTCAGGGCAGAAGATAAATTGTCAGCTCGTACACACATCTCTTTTCATTGCCAGGCACAAAAATATCACAAAGAAACATTTCCCTGCCCTCTGCTTAATTTTCTTCTTCTTCATCTTCTCTAATAAATGGCGCTAACTATAAAAGTCAACGGACTGTAAATAAACTCAATTCTATTCTTGCCTTACCTTATGATTGATTTTTGGACATAATGTATTCCACCCACAAGGTCTCTTGTCTGATTCAACCGATCTTCTCGGTACCAGAGAAAAATCAGATAACAACCCCAGGGGAATAGCTTTATGCAGAAACAGAAACATTTGGCAAGTACAGTTTTCTTAATGGCACACTGTAATACACGCTACACATGACGGGCCAGTGGACGGGCTGTGTGTCAGCACCGAGCGTGCGTGTGCCCCATGGTGGGAGTCTTCTGTGCAGGGCCTTCGCTGCCAGCGTTGCCACCGAACAGCAGCGTGAACTGGTGCTCAGCTGATGGAGGTGCGCATGGTACTGGGGCTGGGGAAACCCAGCCGTCTTCCCAGATCTGCCCTTGGACTCAACCTGTCGTTTGACCCAACCACTTCTCCTCTCACTCTACATGTTCTTGACAGAGGGAGGAAAAGCAGCAATTGGATCGCCATAACAGACAGAAAATTCACACAAAAAGGAGCCAGAGATACGAAGACAGCGAGTTCCCAGGGGAGAGGCAGCATGTGCAGGTAAGAAATAAAAAAAGATCAAGGAAATCTCTATCTCCATCTTGAGCTCAGGTTTCTAGAGAACCGAGCTGGCTGTCCCTGCTGCTTTCAAGTGACGATGCTCAGTCCTGGTTAATATCAAGGACATCAGTGCAGAGAGAATTAAATGGCATCCCTGATGGAAGTGCCAGCAGTGCGGGTCTGCAAGCAGAATGCAGGTGTCTCCCGTGCTGTGTGGCTGGAGAACTGCTCATGTAAGGATGAGCCTCGGGCACAGAAGAGCCAGCATGGCAGTAATTTTGTACTCCCCAGCTCCAGCTGTATCCTTCAAACACCCTTCCAGTCCTCAGCCGTTTTTCTTCCCCCGTTTCTTTAGGTTTGAGTTAGAGCAGCCCAACAAACTCTGAGTTCACACCACCCTTCCTGCAGCCGGCGTGGGGGCCAGCACACCTCAGCTTATCCTCCCAGCCCTTGCTCTGCAAGGTGTAACCTCCTCTTTTGTACATCTGTAGTGCACACAGTGCAGAACACACTGTTCATTTGCTCTAGGCCTTCACATTGAATCTGATCACCCACCACATCTCTTTCACCTTGATATTAGCTTCCCTGTGCTCTTCCATCCTGAAGCATCATTGCCAGGAGTGAAAATTACCAACCATTTGGAGCGGGAAATGAGATGAGGAAGGGAGCCCAGAGTCAGCACCAGCCTCAGTAGTTGCAGCACTTCAATCCTAGACCGAGAGCAGCAAAGCTCATGTTTTGCACAGAAACCAGTCATGGGAAATGCTATTCTGACCACAGTTTTGACTATGATGGAGCTCTGCAGAATATGCAGAGCTTGAGAAGTGTCTTGGGAAGGAAAGAAGAGCCTTTCTTTATAAACAAGAAAATGTTCAAGGTTCTGCTATTTCACACCCAAAATACTTCCCCCGAAAAAAAACAACCCAAAAAACCAGAAACAGACCAAAACAACTGTTCCTCAGTTAAGAGAGGGGATTAGCAAAGTAACAAGAGGAGGAGTTTCCAGGTCAAGAATCATTTGGAAATCATAGCCAAAACAGAGTTGCTGGGGTCTGCTCTTTGTCCCAGAAAAAGCTATTTGCTGCTGCTTTGTATAGAGCACAGCTGCCTCTGAAACCTGGAGTCTGCACATGCCTACAGGAAAAAGGGAGAGAGAAAGAGAACAGCTCTCTGCCTCTCTCTGAGAGGGTTTGCTCCTCTCTGGCTGTGAGCACGGACCTTTGGACGTGTGCGAGAGAACAGCAGACAGCATTACCTGCTTGGGTACAGAAGTGCCGTTACCCCCAGGAGGGCAGCCAAATTCACACAACTCTCTAGACAAACATCAAAAGCATTAAAAGACACTTTTACCTTCCCGTCTTCATCAGCTGAGGAAAGAATTTGGAATGTGGCTAATTACACATTTTAGTACCAAGATAGTGATTGTCCTCTAAACTGCAAACATCTGCCTCCAGCCTGGGGCAGAGCCCAGCTCTGACCACAGGACCGTGGGCACTGGTACAGGGTGGCTGCAGGTCAGGATGGTGGTCCCTCACCTCCTGCCCGGCCAGCGATGCAGACGCAGTTACGGGAACGTGAACCTTGCTGAAATGGGATCCAGCACCGGAGGTGCTAGCTGCTGACTGTACAGGCTCCTGCTACATGCCAGCCGCATCCAGTCCTCCTCCCAGCCACCCTCCTCGCCTGCTCAAAGCCCACACAGGAGTGCTTTGGGTCTGCTAGCTACCAGGAGGAGCTGAGCTCTTCCCGTAAGGTTGGACTCAAAGCCTGCCAATGCACATATCTCAGTTTTCCGCCGGTGGGAGATGAAATTTTTTGGCTTTTATCAGGCAATGGCTGCTTATCCAAAAGCCAGGTTCATTGGGCTCCCTCTTGGTCCCTTAGAAGATAATCAAACTCTTCCTAACATTGAGTAAAATAACAGCCCTGCAAACGCATGTCCTACTCCCTCTCCGTGCTTCTTATTCCTTTGTTTATAAACATTGAAGTGGGAGTTAAACCTTGACTGCTGCCACAGCCCTGAAGTCACACTGATACAAGGGTGAGAGCAGGGATGCGACCCATCCACCACCTGTGCAGGAGCAAATTCCCTTGCACACAAGGAAATTTGCTTCCCAGCTCCCTGTCTCACTTCACACATCAATGCTCACTTTCTCTCAACACAAAAAAAAAAAGAAGAGAAGAAAGGAAACAAACATCTTGCTCTTCCAACACATACATGCATACACATACACAAATATTTTGGAAAAATTGAAGAATCTGTAGATGGAGGGGCCAGTGCCAGATTTTAAAAATTATTAAACATTATGTACAAAGAAAACATAATGAGCTCCTACGGGATGTAGAAAAAATTACCCATGAATGAGGCGAAAATGGATAACCACTCCTGGGTTTGCCACTGGTGAATTATTTAATAATCACTCCCCAGCAGATGGAATGTATTTATCCACCCCACTGGAGCACACTTTGCAATTTATTTACACTGCTTTAAAATATGATTATTTATTTAAAAAATAAACAAGGTATTCACAAGGGAAAAGGGAAGTAAACACAAGCTAAAGGGGAGAAAAAAGAATCTTTTTAGCTTTTCAGTTAATTTTAGGGACTTTCCACTAAAATTCATATGAATCCTCCTTACCTATCTTCAACTTTAAAAATTAGAAAGTGAAAACTGTTAGTGCAAGCAGTCTAGACTTCCCGCATAATCAAGAGGGTCACTTTATGAGATGGGGTCTATGCCTCTTACACTTTCATTAATCACATTGTCTTGGGTTCCAGAGGTCTGATTCAACTCCCAGTAATATCAAAGAAAACATTCAAATCAGGATTAGTGGGAGCAGGCCTATAAGTTAGACTAGTTGCATTTACAGGATCAGGTCCCTTATCTAATCTAGAGTGACTCTACAGCCTTGGCCCACCAAACAGCACTCAGCTTTGCCATTTAATTAGCTACTTATTCTAAAACACGAAGGGTGCTGTGTAGCAAAAACTGAAAATGCAAAGGGTACCATTTAGTACTATGTAAGTAAATGAGTATACTGCCTGCTCCCAAAATTAGAATAGCAATTATGAGCAAAATACTTGGCCCACTCAACAGCCAAGTGTGCTACTGCTAACTGCAGGTGAGGGAAAGTCCATGAAAGGAAGGAATACCTTTCCCAGGAAAATGTCAAGTCACCTCAGACTAAATTCGAGCTTCCAGATTCTTCTCATGCAAGTCTGTGTCTATGTACAGGTATACACTGACCGTGGAAGGGTGCACAGGAACTTTACTACCCAGTTGGGCACAGAAGCTTTAGGAGTTTTAGGAGTCATCTGGGAGAGGCAAGGTCAAGAGACAGACCCCGCAGATTAACACAAGTTTTCATGTGTTGCCTGTACAAATGACAACCCCCAGCCCAAAATCACTGTCCTCTTACCGAAGAAAAGACTAGTTGCTGTTGGTGAAACCTCCTCAAAGTTAGTTTTTCAATAACTTATGACGATTTTCTCTAAGGCGAGTGAAGGTTAGTTATAGACCTCAAGTGTGGGAGAACCTCATGGTGAAACCACCATCAATGGGTACTGGAGAGGCAATGTTTTGGAGGCAGGACTTTTAAAAGTGACTAAAGACTAAGATGGTTTAGTAGTAAGTTTAAGCCTCATTGTCAGAGTGGGTTAGCAGACCAAAAAGCAGCAAGTTCTTCCATCATTTATACGCTTTTGAAAATGTTTCCCCAGGCCTCAAAGTAATTTCTTTCTCATACCTTGTTTCCCCTTCCCCGACTGACAAAATCTGCAACTAATATGGATCAAAATACATATTTTGTAAAAGACATCACAGTTAAAAGAAGAGGAATGACAGACTTCAACCCAGCTGCAGGCATGGATGTCAACGCTTTACCTGCTAACCAGTTCAGTAAAAGAGTTACTCTATAAGTAAACTGGCGTAGTGAACACTATACATCTTTAAACTGAACGACTGGAATACCACTGCTTAAAGAGTTCAGACCGAGGAGAGCAAATCGATGTGTTGTCCTTGCTAGGAAAGGGGTCAGACATAAAGTCCTGTCATGAAATGGGAACGCTGCACTTTCTTAAAAAAAACAAACAAAACAACAAAAAAAACCACCAAAACCAAAACACCAAACTGATCCCTAAAATCGCAACATCTTGGAAGCATACAAGCAAATCTACTGCATATTATTTCTGGAAAGACAGATAATGGACTTTAAAAATTCCTTCCCCCCCAACAATCTAACGCATGACTACAGACACAAGTACGGATGTGCACTTCTCCGCTGGGATGTGGACACTGCAGGCAAGGGAGCAACATGCCCCCCACCCCCTCCCCAGAATGCAAAACGGAAGTGTCAAACGCCTCACGTGGAGTTATGCACTCATTTATTTTAAAGACGGAGAGGATTAAATACATCTACATAAAGGAAAGAAAAAGTGTTTAAACAACAATAAAAAAAGATTTAGTGGTATTAATAAAGAACTCCCTTAAACCAGCACGTCACCATTAAAGTAATTAATAGGGCACGCAAGACACTTCAGCGGAAAGCGAGCAGCGCTCACATTAGAGCCTGTTAAGTTTGCACGTGACCTCAAGACAGACTACAGCATTTCTCTGCAAAAGTACCCTCTAAAACAGAGATGGGGGCATTCAAGTCTATAAAAAAGTGATTTTAAAATTTAACTGATATGGTCCAAGTCTAAAATGCAAAGGTTAAAGGAATATTAGAAGGGCAATAATTCTGTGTGATTAAACTTTTATCCAAAGTGACAATAAAATGTTCAAAATGAATTAAGGATTTTATTAACAGATGCAGAAGCTCTATAAAAGGGTTTGAAATCTAAGTAGCAGAGAGGAGAGGTTTTATAGGCTTTATTTTTTTTTTTTTGTCTGGATGGAGGTGATATTGCTATAAAACTTTAATCTTATTGCCATGCCACAGCGAAAGTAAACCTGTCGGAGGTAATAGAGCGAATCAGGACTGCTTTCTCTTCCTTTTCTATGCTGCAAGGGTCTCTTTCCAGCTTCTAAGTAAGAACACGTACATTCTGCATATGGCATCGATACTATAGGTGACAGGCGCATGCAGACAGGTTGTGCTGGTGATTCACCTGGACTTCTGCTGGTTGCAGTAGTCCCAAGGTGGCAAGTTAGATGGACCATTTGAAATCACTGTTGAGCAAAAATTGGTGCTACGCCACCAGGGACTCTCCAGGACGTTTCAGCATTTACAAAATGGAATTAACTATTTCAGGACCGTTTCAGGTATTTTAATCGTTTATAGGTACCTTTGTGTAATAAGACGATCACACCAATTTCTGAGCCATTGAGCAAATGCATTCCACTACCTTAGAGCGATTCAGTTTAAGCAAGCCCTAAATCTGTGGAATACAATACAAAACTTGTGAAAATCATTACTAAAAGCTGGACATACATTACTTAGAGCAGAGCTCAGCCTCGCTAGGGCAGTTTAGGCTCAGTAGCATTTGCTAGCCATGATTTAGGCCATCACTAATTTTTCCTTCTGCCTTGCTGCCGCTAAATTCTGGTAACTTGGTTGCCTTGGTGATGGCTGCAGTGTCTGTGGCAGATGCATTGGAAGACATCTTGCAATGTGGCTTGACTTTTCCAGGAACACTTGAGCCTTTTGCATACTGGCATGAGTGCTGCGGTGGTCACGTGTGCCCACCACCCTCCGACCCACCCACACCAGCAGCGGACACAGCCTGGCCCACACCACATCCTCCATGCAAGGACAAGGGCTCAGCCTCTCTCGCTCCCTGCAAAGCCCAATCGTGTGCTATAGCTGCCCCTACTCACTGCTGAGGGGTGAGCCCAGAAGGCAGCTTTAGGGGTGCCCATATCCTCCTTTTGCAGTACACTACTCACGAGAAAAGCACAGCTCCTAAGAAGAGCAACCGACTGCAAATTGCCAGGGAGACTAGGATGTCAAACAAATATTTTTCTTTTCACAACAGAACATAAATATTTGGCAGCACATTTAATTTGAAAAGTCTAAAAGTTACTCAAATAGAGTGGAGAACGTTGCTATGATGTTCACTTGCTTCCTAAAAATATGACCAGTCACAGATGGCTTGCTGTAGGAAATATTAAATAAATTTTTAAAAGTGTTGTCTGGCTTTAACACAGATTGCATTTACACAGATACACCATCTTGGCATTCCACCAACTGTGGTATTGGTTCAAACATATCCTTAAACAAAAACTACATTGTCAGGAGCTAATGGAATATTCCTACTTAAAAATCTCAATCCCTGATAACATCTGAAAGTTAATTTACATTTCAACACTGTTTCCCCCCCTCTCGCTATAGTTCCCTTCACCAGAAAGGGAAAATAACCAGGTTTGGGGCACTATAACCATTATTTGTTTATATTTTCAGAGCATTTTGAAAAGATACCTGCCTAAAGAGCATTAGGTAACATGAGAACCTGAAACTAACAGAAGGTCAGTTAAAGAGTCAAACAGCAAGGATGTAAATATGATGAGCTGCAGCACCGAACTATCACATGCTAGCAGATTAACTTCAGCAAGATGGTGAAAATCAAAACTATACAAAGATCTTTTCCAATCCCCAGTGTCTGCAGGAGCACATTCCTATGGTGCCCTGAAGAAGCCTATCAAATCCCTGGTTTATACCTGAAACCAAAGAGGTTACAAGGGTTCTCAGTTCACTATTCTTCCTCCATGAAGTTCCATTTTTGACAACAGTGAAAGCCTTTGGGAACATGGGCATGTAGCAAACCACCAGCTTCTGATTCCCTGCACTTACTGCGCTGATTACTGCACTCAGAGGGGGGCGGTAGGTCTGCTCAGAGGGTTACAGCATCATTATGTGAAAAACCCACCTGGCACTTCTACGTCAATTGTTCGTACGGAAACAGCAGCCAGGGAAAAGCAGGGGCAACACTGTGCGCATCTCATCACCCATTTAAACCATCCAGAGGCCCCACCAGCCACATGCTCACTGATGCTCAGGGTACCACTGCTGCCTCAGCTCCTACGGATGGTCCTCACAGGGATGGATGCAGACACAGGGACTGCAGGTCCTGCTGGCCACACTGACCAATACGCTCTCTGCACCTGTGAAAGCTGCTACCTACCAGTGCACAATGATCTCTTGTCCCCAGCAGATGCTACGGCACCACAGTCGAGCTATAATCTGGTTTTCCTTCTGCCCAAAATACCGTAGTGGATGATTTACCTCTTCTGTCAAATTGTACTTGGCTTTATAATCAATCCAGCTGAGAAAAAACAACATACTTGCAATTTTCTTTGAGCCTCCACCAGCACCAAACACTCACCATACTCTTAGAATCAATAAACTTTTTCTGCTGTCATCATTCACGCTTGTCGTGCTTCCTCTAAACTGGCATGATTTTGGTTTTTTCTAACCAGAAATCTACCAAGCCCACTGGGGTTTGTGTGTGCGCGTGATGGCAAGCTAAACAGTTTTCTCTACTGCAAACAAACATTGCAGGCAGGCAAGCTGATGTCCTGGGGTGAAGAAACAGAGGCAGGACACTAGAGGGAGGACCGACTCAGACTGAGCTTTTGCCAAAGCAAATTCCTTGGAGCGTGGCTGCACCAAGGAGACGCTGAAGTGGCACGCTCCAAAAGCCGCTCGCCTCCCTGGCACTTGGGCTTGCAAATCACTGTCTGGACCGAAGTAAGAGGGCATCAGGAATCAGAGAGTGAGCGAGACAAGACTTTCTGTTCTCTGCAAGGCTTCTAAGGCAAAATCATGCCTGCTGAATCCAAACACACCCCTTCCAGGCCAGGTTTGGCTCTGTTAGTGGTGGATACCACAGCCTGGCTGCAAGGCCTATGCTTTACCAGCAGCTCTGCTAGCATAGCATCAGCAGTGCAAAATAATAAAAAAAGGATTGCTAAAAATATTAACGCTGTTTGCTTCAGTGAGTTCCGATTTTATCATCTCTGGACACTGTGCAGCACTTTGACATCACTGCATTAGGAAGGACAGACCAAACTCAATAATACATGGATCTGATGGAAATGCACACCTAAATTACAGTCCCTATTTCAAATAAATCATAGCCTTTCCAAAATAATTGTCCTCAGCAGTCTGAATTGACAACTACACAGGGCTACAAGCAAGCAGTAGGACTTTATGGAAGGAAACACTGTCATGGTACCTCCCACCCTCCTGGGTTTTCCAAGAGCCCTCACTCAGCTTTCGGCTGCTTGTTCATATTCACAGCCAGTCCCTAAACAGAAGTGGTTTGAGGAGGGGAAGACAGGAAAGGTAGCTCCTTCGCAAGATCCTTGCTGGCTGAACTGCAGCCAGGCAGAACACTGAGATATGGAAAGCCTGACCTGTACACTGCAGGCTACGTCTGTGATGCTGGACAGGTCGCTCAAACTCAGAACTGGAGGAAGCAGGGCTAGAAAAGACCCCTGAGTCTGCCCTTACCCAGGGAAGGCTTGACTAGATCTCAATCATTCTTTACAGATGTTTGCCTCACCTGTCCTTGAAGGCTTCCAGTAACAGAGATCCATGCCCTAAACAAACTACATTTAATGTTCTTGGGGTCAGTTCTCTATGTGCAATACGGAGGCAATGCCACTGCCCTTTCCCCCTACTTGCTGCTGTTTGCCAGGAAGGTTTTTAGAGGCAGAGGCTATCACCTGTCATTCCCTGACACCCAACAGTGAGGAGATAATTACATGGGGATGTCTAGATGCTACTCAGGTAGCAAAGGGTGGAAGCAGTAAATAGTTTGCTGAGAAGATGGTGAAGTACAATTGGGAAAAAAAAAAAAGAGCAGAGATGAATGCTATAAACATTAGACATGGCTTGCCATCTAACACCCATCCACACTTGACCACAAATGAGGAAGATTTTCCCACTACTACAAAGATGCTGGTGCATAAGACTTTGTTCTTTCCTTATAAGCTGTTTCTGCTACCTTTCAAAGGCAGACAAGAGTTGGGCTACTTTCTAAAGGGAAATCTCAACACACAGCTTGAAGTCATTGCCAAACGACTTCACCGTCACCTCTACTGTAGTATGATTCAAAAGCAGATATATAGCCAGGAGTCATAAAATCCCACTGGTCCTGCAGAAAGAGAGCCCATTTTCTTCCTAAGAATATACAGTTGGTCAGTGGAATTCACCCTGTGAGGCGAGAAATCCACTGAATGGCAGCAGCTGGTCCTTCACAGTACCATCCTATTACACTAAGAACCCCTTCCACCAAGTTTCCCATGGTATAGTTTTTCTAGATTACACATGTCAAATCAATGTTTACTTCATATAATCAAACATGAAAAACACCTCTAATTATAAAAGTGCAAGGCAGAGACAAGAAGATAATTCAAGTTGTTACGGCTGCCAACACATGTAGGAGGAAAGACCTGGATTCTCCCAAGCCACCACAAAAAAATCTCAAGCAAGCCCAGGCTTGAAGAGTCTGCTTAATAAGGACACATTCTTAGACATGGACTATGGAGAGTAATGGCAAACTTTGAGCTACCAAGACATCGCTGAACTAGTTCACCAGCACTTCACGCCCAATCTTCCAGCACAGATGTACCTATTAAGATGCTGTCCAGCACTATGGTGACTTTTTCAGAAACATCCCCTTTATAACAACGCTATCATTAGTAGCATCAAGTTGCTTCACCTCCACAATCCACAGCTGGTCTTCCTCTAAAGCAACACTCCACTCAGCTTTCTGGGAAGTCACATATACCAAGGTGTGGCCCAATCCTCTCACTATCTACTCCAACATCAATCAGCTGCATTTGCAACAGTCAACACTATGGAGGCAAACAGCAACTGTAGGTTGAAAGTAGGGTGCACTACACCTTTAACGCCATCAAGTGATTTGGACCAGTTAGCCAAGCACAGCCTGCTGCACTGAGAAAAGAATAATTTCATCCTCTAAGCCACTCTCAGCAGACAAGGTGTGGTTTCACCCAGAAAATCCTTCACCAAGGTGAGCCCAGTGCAATTCTTAGCAGGGCTCACGCTCTCATGTCTAAAA
Organism: Eurypyga helias; assembly: GCF_000690775.1. Classification (NCBI taxonomy): domain Eukaryota; kingdom Metazoa; phylum Chordata; class Aves; order Eurypygiformes; family Eurypygidae; genus Eurypyga; species Eurypyga helias. The sequence continues at coordinate 78,166 of NW_010250727.1, read as the reverse complement.
ACGCTAGGAATTTTTCCTCTTACAGCCTTGGTCTGTAGACTTCTTGTCCTGTCCTTGTTGGACAGAGAGATGAACTGGCCTTGTCCTCTTTGATCTGAGCCTCCGAGTCTCCACAGAGGAGTTCCTATATAGCATATCTCATCATCTCATGGTATGCTTTCTCCCTTTCTTCATAATTCCAGTTTAGAAAGGAGGTTACTGACCCCTGCCCCATCGCAAAGGAACCTTTTCCTCCTGCCTAGTGGCACAACAAGCAGCATGACCCACCCTTAACAGCTGGTAGGCCACTGAAAAAGAGATGCAGGCTTCAAGGGGGTTGGCTAAGTTCAGCATATGCCCCAGTTTTGACAGAAGCTGCTTCATTGACATACTCTCTCTCACTCACACACATTTTTGTACCTCCTAGACTTGGACTCCTGGCAGTTCCAGGTGCAGCTTATGCAATAGCATCCCATCCTCCTCTATTTTATGCCCTGATTGCACAAGACCATTTACTACCCAAAGTAGTAGCACTGAGCTTATGGCTGCTGCTCCTCCCCCAGCTTCCATCTGTATTTTTTCACATCAACTGTTGCTGAGTGGTATTAATAGAAAGGCCTGTTACACTCTTAAGGGATTAATTTATTTTTCAGTTTTGCAAATGATGATCAGTTTACCAAAATGACAGTCTTCCTTTGCCATGACTTTCTTCCAAAAAAGTTACCAATCAGGCCTAGTCCAGCAAAATTATCAAAGTTAGGAATCAATAGGATTAAAACATGCCTGTAAACAAACCTGTTTTGTGTCCCCTATGTCCACAGACCTCTTCTGCTGTGGGTAAGAAATATCCCGGGCAGGAGCCCTCTCCTGCCTGGTGCAGCCAAGCTGCATCTCCCTGCTACAGCAGCCGAGACTTAATGCTTTTAGATCCATGGGTCACAGGTTCAGCTCCCTGCTGCTGATGACTCACGCAGGAGCACCGAACTAAAACTAGCAACACCAGCGTTTTTCTCAGAGAGGATTGAAGAAGAGCATTGATCTCAATGAAATATTTCGAGGGCAGAAAAATTCCACCACGTAAAGAGTGCGTGACTTCTCTTTAGTTTATTTTATATTTTTGTTCCAGTTGTCATTCTGAATTCAAACTCTTTGGAAAGCAGGCATAATAGTCTTAATGATCCCATTGAGCAGTTTAAATTCAAATTGTGGAGCACTCGCAATACCACGCTGGCAGCACTTTCCATAAATTACCCTCAAATTCAATACGTTGCTTGACAAAAACAAGAATAAAGGACTTTTTACTTTAAAAAGAAGAAAACTTGTATCATAAAAAAAAAAATCTTTAAATTATAGTTTCTCTTTTCTGGTCCAATTTAAATTGTTACATGGTTGCTAAATTAGTGCTGTAATCTCTGCTTACAAATTGCAGAATTATTTTTTAAAAATAGATGGAATTTTACTGCAGGGATCAACCTTACACTTCAAACAGTATATGCTGGAGGTAGCTGTTCTTGCACAGCTTTCAAACAGCCCCACTCACACCTGCACATGGGGTGAGGTTTACAGTACCAGCCACACTGAAGCCCATGGCAGTTTTACCAGGGATTTCAGCGAGCACAGACTGAGGTAACACTGATGCTTCAGAATAATTAGCAAATTCAAGCTTCACCAGGGTGCTCCATGGCAGCAGTGGCTCTAGTCATACCATGTCCTAGAACAGCAGCATTGCTCTCGTGTTCTGGTCTGAACTATCTTCTGCTGCTGAACTACTCTGACAGGCAAGTAAGCTACAAGCTAGTAAGAAGGAAACCTTGCAGATATAATTCATTTTTTTTTTTCTCCCCAAACAAATAATCTTGAGCCTGAAGCTGGGGAACAGCAGTGATCAGGGCATGACTTCCACACACACAGTTCTTGCCCCTTCAAGCACTTCCACAGCTTTACTACTATGGAAAGATGAACCTCACCCTGCAAAACCCTTGTAAGTGATCTTTGGGGTAGAGCTTGAGGTCACATCCTCAGTATCTCATGGCACAGAGCAGAGACAGGAAACCTCAATTCCTGGGTCTCCCTAGGGCAGTGCAGAGCATACTCACCTTCCCCCACTCTAGCTAGACAGACAGATATGAGACAGTTTCTTTACCCTCCTTCAATCACTCATCATTTCTAGCCCACCACTTTTCCAAACTCTTTCATCTGGCCCTGGTTATTTCTGCTTGGCTTGGTTAGTTATTTCTGCTTTGCCTCCACCCCCCTCACACCATAGTCCTTCCCTCAGGGCCCAGCAGTGGGTCACATTGACTTGGACATGACAGAAGAAACCCTCAAGAGGCCAGGAGCACCTGCAAGACCTCGCTGCTTTTCTGCGCTACTCACAGGTGCTCAGCACCTCTCAGTGCTCAGCCTCAGTGTTATCTCCAGCTGCCAACGACTGGACTGCCAGGAAAGGGGATAAAGAATGGAGGAAAATTTCCACGTCCCGGAGAAAGTCATCAGGACATCACAGAACATCCCATTCACAAAACAGCAGCATCACTCCTGCCAGACCGGTGTGTCTGGTTAACCTTGTGCTCAGTCCTTAGGATAATACGGTATTTGGAAAGCAGACAGCTGGCACCACTCTAACATCTTGCTCTTCAATCTTTTATAACAACAGTTCCATTGATATTACTCTTAACCTTTTCTCTGCACTAAGCCAGTGCTAAAATCTCTTCAACTATTTAGAGGAAGCAAACCAAATGGGTTTTTTTGTCAGTAATTTGCCCTGTAAGGGAGGGGAAAAAGTATACTGATAACATACTGCAGACACAGCATTCATCACGTGTACAGCAATACGCTGGTTACACTGGAAACCCTATCGTGATATTTCAGATGTTACTTGACTGTTGTAATGACTAGGAGACATCTGTCTCCTATTTACACTTGGTTTTTTACAGTTGCTTTTAGTTCAGCAGAAGCGTCTTAATGGAGAAGACTGGTACTCTTTTAGAAATAACATTAATAATGAAAGAATCCTTGGATGCAGAGCAAAACCAGCAAACACATTGGCAACAGAACTCCTTGCATTCATAAGATGTAACAGGAAATGGTAGTGACTGGCTCTCGGGTGGGGGGGATTTGTGTGTGAATGAAATTAACTCTGGTACTCAAATTCCCATTAGCAAAAACATGTTTTTGAACAGGTGATTGATCTCCTTACATGTTAATTCAGACTTTTTGGGAAGTCTGAATCTTAATTGGGTCACTGATAAATAAAACCAGAAATAAATAAACAAAAAATAACCCTTCTGCAGGCTATTTAGACTTGGTATTGACTAATAAGTAATTAAATACAGCTCCTTGCAGTAATCTTAATTATGGATTCACTCCACCACAACTAAGAAGGGTCACATAATAAACTGAGAAAATTAGCCAATTCTAACTGTTGAAAAACATGTATTTTTATTTTTGCACATAGTTTTTATGCTAGTATGGCCACAAGTCACACAGGGAATCATTAAAAAAAGAATTCATGAATTTATATTATTCAGGCAAATATTATAGTTCATTTTCTTTATATAAATGAAACAGCTTGGCCTCATGGTTTGCACAACAGGCCAAGTGGTTTGGACTTGAGGAAATGGGTACGTGTGATAGAAATCAGTGTGAATTAGGTAGACCAGTAAACAAGCTTCATTGAATTACTCAGATTTATACCAGATGAGAATCCTGTTTTCTCAGCTGGCCACAGCCATGGATGAGCTGTGCAATCTTAGGCTAGTCACACAGGCTCCACCCTTCATGGGGATTCAGGTCCACAGGAATCTGAGACTGGGTTCTTCAGCCCCATTGATTTCCTACAGAACTAGGGCTCCAAGTGTCCAAACTATTCTCTGATAATGGGACTTGGGGAAGTTAAAATCTAGCCTGAATTGAAGGATTTTGCTGAACTGTGGCCTCTGATTTTTTTTTTTTTTAAGCAGGTCATTAGCTCTCATTGACTTCAGTATGACCACATCACACATCTAAAGGCAAAAGCATTCAGTCTGTGCATCAGCAATTTAAGGGCCCCCAATCCATTTGCAAGAACAACTTGCAAGCCTAGCTCAGGCCCTCAGTGTACTTAGACACTCATCTTCCTACTGAAGCCAATGCAGACCTCATTTCATTGAAAAATCAATGAGACATATGCTCTACGACACAAATTCCTCAGGCCTAAAGCCAATACTGTGGCAGGTGCCTAGATCCCTTGTAGATCAGGCTTTTGACAGGGCAGAGTCCCGAGCTTTCTCGATGGTTATCAAGATAGAGGCTCCCAACATTTGTTTCTGCCACATTTAAGAGTTCAGTGTGTCCCTGGTTTTTTGTTTGGTCTCCCCTCCCTCCATTTGCTGCATCAGATTGACAGATTTCTGTTTTCCATTTCCCACTCACGGTACCAGCTGTCCAACTCCACATACGTAGCCCCATCAGCATCGCCATCCTTTTGCCTGCGTGCGCGGCAGCAGATGGATCCAGACGTGCTTTGGGTTAAGTCCATAACCAGGTTTTTGTGGACTGCGTGGATAAACATTTAAAGGCCCCTTCTGGTTATATGAAAAAGCTATTAAACGTTTACTCTTTCCTCTGTACTCAGAGCTGCAAAGCCATATCACAGAACATACAAACGCAGATGCAACCAGGCAATTATCATTCCTTTATCCCTTAAATAGATAGAAGATAAATTTGAAAGAAAATGAGGAACAGAATCCTTCTCCTTTTCCTTTTTTATCCTTTTATCTCCCAATGTAGGAAGTTTACTGAACCCTTGCCAACAATTCACTCAGGCTAATGAAGTGCATAAGTAATGGGATTAAATAATCTTAAACCATTACTACAGTGGCTAATGCAGATGTTTTCCCAAACTAAAGCAGATGAGAGGTGAAGAATGCGTGGTCGATTTAAAAGAAGAGGAAAAGAAAGTATTCATCTGTAAGCAGATGAAGCCAATTCCAGCCTGAATTCAATGAAATGTTTAATTCCAGTTACATAAAGTTGTTCCAATCATATTATGAACGCACCTTCCTGAAGTCTGCAGTGCTTTGCACGTGGTCAAACTTGCAACAAATGTAACCTTAATTTTTTTTATGGTGCAATCATTTTAGTGCAAACAAAAATGGAAATCTTTTAAAACAGTATCCGATGAGATGCAGTCCAGAGTTCTAAGGGAATTGGCTGATTTAGTTGCCAAACCATTCTCCATGATATTTAAAAAATCATGGCAGTCAGGTGAAGTCCCTGGTGACTGGATAAAGGGAAACATTGCACCCATTTTTAGAAGGGGTAGAAAGGAGGACCCTGGGAACCACCGACCTGTCAGCCTCACCTCTGTGCCTAGGAAGATCAGGGAACAGATCCTCCTGGAAGCTATGCTAAGGCACATGGAAGACAGGGAGGTGATTGAGACAGCCAGCCTTCACCAAGGGCAAGGCCTGTCTGACCAATCCAGTTTTTCAGCACAGAAAGCTTCCGACAACAACACTACCTTTGAAAAACTATTGCATAGCCTGCGCCTCACAGAGCTGAAATAAACACAAAAAGCAGTTTTCCCCTCTGCTTTAGCCACTTAATTTCAGAGATAGGTTAGATCTGGAAATGAAATCCACCCAGGAAGCTGAAGGGATCAGCATTCTTCTGAAGACCACAGAAAAACTAGTGCCATAGGACTGTCAGGTTTTAACTGTAAGACAACTGTACAGCAGTTGAAGAAATCAACATTTCCAATATCTGTACATTAAAATAGGGTGCAAACAAGAATAGGTACTTACAATATAGCAGGGTTCACAATAAGCTTTCTTCTCCACTGCGTAGAAAGGCTGTCCCCTCAGCTTGTTGTTGCACATCATGCAGGTGAAGCACTCCACATGGAAGACCTGGTCCATGGCCGTGCAGCCGGTGCCTTCCCCAACAACATTCTCCCCACAGCGGGCACAGCGGCCTGTCACCAACGGGAAAGGACATGAGTCAGAGCAAATTCAACCACAGAGAAGATTCTCCTACACACCTGTGCTGCGTAGCTGAGAAGGGGGAAATGGCAACTCAGACAACACAAGAGCAATTTCTGCCACTGCTGGCAAAGATCCAGCATCCCTGGGAGGCAGTCTGATGCTGGCCCATGTGAAAAGATCGAGAGAGGCTTGAAACTGGCTCCCAAGACTGCACTGGTATCAGTTCTGCTGCTGCTAGCCAGTGATCAACCTAAGGAGTCTGAGCCCCAGATGCAATCCATTCAGCTATCCTCTAACCCAGCTACATGGTCATCCTCAGCTAGATGGGATAAACCTGTGCCTAAAGCCTTGCCCCCACATGGAAGGACTTTGTGGTAGGGTGTCTCATAAAACTGCCTGGTGGCAGCACAACTGTTACCATTTAAAGCATAGTTTTTGCTTATACAGCTTAAACCAATTCCCTCAATGGAGCCAATTAGAGCGGCAAAAGGATTCCACTTCTACTGCTCTTGCCAGTAGAGCAGTATCAATCTTCATGCTCTTGCTAACGTGCTGATGCTAAGCTAGTTGATATTTTAAATAAAAAATAGTAGCTAAAGACTGAGTGATTGAGTGTAATACCATTTCTTGCATGGAAAAATGACTTCTTTTTTCTTTTTGAAGACTAATATGGATTAAGATATTGTGCCTATTTAAAACACAGAAACTCTTCCTCAAAACTGATGTGTGGATACTTTATTCTTACTGTACTTCAACAAAGGTGTATCAGAAGCTGCTAGTAAGGACTCTAATAAAGACAAGCCCTAAGAGCTATGACTCTTTCTGGAGAAGGTCCCTAATACAAATGCATAACACACAAAAATCTGCGTGCACACACACACACACGCAGAAAAGGCTTGCTGCAATGTTCAGATCCTTGTTGAAAATATTATGTGGCAGATAGATTTAAAGTGAAGACAGGATTTCAGACGAGGGTTTCTTGGATCATGGGAAAGACATTCTCCTAGTGATGATGGTGACGCAGAGATGATGGAAGAGGGTGGGTGGAAGGCACATCTTCGCAGTTTTCCTCTGCCGTTCATTTGAGTTCTAGAAAATGGAGATATCCCATGCAGTCTGATGTCCTTACCCAGCAACAGTGTTGAAAATAATTCATATCCTGAGCCATGGAAAGTATTTAGAACAACCTCAGTCACCCTCCACAGGACAGTCCCACTGAAGGCAACAGAGCAACTATGGTCTGGGGCTTTGTCCCACTCAAAATGGTATTCCCCAGTTTGAGAATAATTAAGGTGTCCCCAGTCTTGGGACCCTGCCCTCCTCCTTCAAGGCTCTATGGGTGGAGTGGTGTGGTCGCTGAGGGTGGGAAGGAGGGGAAGGGGTGCGAGCGCTGAGGTACAAGCAGGAAGGCAGACAGTTCGAAACAGAATTACTGATAAAAGCTTATACAAATAATATGGCCCTAATAACTAAATAATCCAGCAACGATGTGACGCTGTCTTGTACCACGGTCTGTGTTTATTGGCCTTTTCAAACAAATACTGCAGAACTTCCAGAAAGGACTTGGACATGTCTCGTCATCCCAACAGCAGGGCTGCCGTCCTTGCACAGTGCACCATCAATATCCCTACACTCGCAACTTCTTCCCTGCCCGTCCCAGACTCCAGTAGGCTACATCCAACGAACAAAGCATCTAAGCTACTTCTGGATCTCTCAGGATGTGGCAGGGTGATATATATACACATTTGAGATATATTAGGAAAGCTTGGAAAAGAACCCAGATCATTCTGATGCGCTATAACGGCATAACCGTAGTTGGCATTATACAGGACAGACAGTTTCTGACTCAAAGAGCAATGTGGAGAGAGAAGTCACCAGATAAATCCAGACGAGCCTGGAAACCTCCCAAAAAGGAATTAATAGCATTGTTTTTAAACTTAACTTCCTTTAGCGTTTGTTACTAGTGTTCTGAGTGACAGTGTTGTGCTTTAATCATGCCCCTGTAACGCTTCTTGTGAGGACTCCTTTTTTACGAGCAGAGAAGGAATGCAGGGTTCCCAGCATGGTGGTGAGGCTACAGAGCGTGGGGGAAGAATGGAAAAAAATATGAGGACTAGGCATCAGGGGAAAAAAACCCAAAAAAGGCCTTCTGGAGAGGATCATGGGAGCAGTACTGCTCTGGGAAGGAGGCAGGAGAAACCTGCTCCGTACAGCATAGGAGTTGCGCGTACAAGAGGAGAGCACGGCTCGGTCCTGTGTGTGGACAAGACCGAGCATGCTCCAGGGCCTTCTCCAAACTGCTCATGTAGCTGGGCTGTAATATGAAGAGACGTCTGGGGAGCAGTTAATATCTCTCTATATAAAACATGAAATTGAAAGCCATTAGTGTATTACTTTACACAGTGTTTTTCCAGAGGGAATATTCCGCTGAAGAATTTATTTTCCCTCGTGTGCCATTCTGTGATCATCCGGTATTATTTTTACGAGGCATTTGGACACAGACTAATGTAGTGTCTATGCAAACACTTCTCAGCTTTCTTTGTTAACATCTGAGCAGAACATGTAGGAATCTTTTCTTCCCTTCCTCCTCTTCTCACATTCATAATTTAGCCAGCTCTTGTATACTTCAACATTTATCTTCCTCTTTGTCCAAGGCATCTCTCCATTTGCTGGAGAAGTTGTCTATGTGTAGACCATACTTCTGGCTGTACTTCTTGTGTCAGGAGACCCAAGTCTGTTTCCTAACTCAAATATATACTCTTGTAATCTCAGGCAAATCATTTGGTGCCTTTGTACCTCTGCCCTGTCTTTGAGCAAAGGGCACAAAGACATCTTCTCTGCCTCCCTAAAGTGCCCTGGGGCTGCATTCCTGTTTTTTATTCCCCAACTACACTGCTGGTGGCCAGGTACAAACCAAAGAGCAGCACAACAGAAATCTTGGCCAACTTCTCCCCTTGAAGTTGGTATTTCCTTAGGCTTTCCTTCCTCTTTCTGGGTTTTTCCACAGAAGATTCCCATTCTGGCAGCGAAAGACTTAACCCACCTCCATGTATGAGAAGTCCAGCTACTGCTATTAGGTACACAGAGAGAAATGCTCCTGTAAACTCTTGCACAGAAGGCTTAAAGAAAGCTTCCTTTTCCATAAGGTTATATGCAAATTGTAACACAGTGGCCTGGAGCAAACCATGTTTTTCATGAGACATGGGCACTCACTCTAGTGAGAATCAAAACAGAAGCTCTGTGCCTAGCACCATCCCCAACTGACTCACTTGCCTGAAGGCAAGTAAGCCAAAATATTCAAATTTGGGAGCTTACAGTTAAGTGGCTGGAACCACGTAAGGGCATGTGGGCAAGTACGCGACTGATCTGTTTGGAGTGATGTGGCCGTTAGAGGCTGCACCCTCTGCAGCCTTCGGTGCAATCTCTGAACTCACAAGACTTGTGTAAAACCAGGTCGCTTCCCCTGATTCCTGCGCCTCGCTCAGATCTGGTTGAAAATGGCTATTAGTTCCAACTGTTATTGGTGAGGGAGGAACTGACAAACAGAGAGACACATGCACACAGGCGGCGTGATTGCTCAAGCTTCATTTCCTTAGAAAACCAGAAAAACGCCACTAAAAACAATGTATCTATCATTATGTCTGATAAAAACAAAACAAAGGTCTGCTTTTCCTGTGTGCCAATTACCAATGGCGAAGGTATTTGTGGTCAGAGTCACCACAATTAAGTGCCCACACATGTTCCCCATTTTAATATTTTCACACTGGTTGAAATAATCCAGTCCGTTGTGTGCAGAATACCCATGAGTGAATACAGAACAAGTTGCACGGCTTATTGGGAAAGAAGTAGCAAAGGCAAAGCTTGCAAGACTCAAGAACAAACAGATTGCACAAAAAAGATTACACAAATAATCTAAGAGGAAAATAGCAGGCAGTGTATTACAGTAGAAACACAGAACAACGTGACCCATTTGCTTCCCACAGAGACAAACAGCACTTAAAAGGCAGCTTAAAGACAAAGGACAAAATTAGTACTAAACTGCTCGAAGATGAAACTATGTCATTTCAACATTCTTCTTTTGCTCCTTCAGCCCTTTTTAGGTCCTTTTTCAAGATAATTTCAGCAAAACTAGAAGGTGAAATGTTGGCAGCAAGCCTGGGAGACTGCAGCCCTCTATTTTTGCATGAAAGAGGTTCATAACCTTGACCACGACCTTCCTTCAGCCTAGCCTGGCTGCCACAAGTTGGTCTTACCTTGAGGGGACAAACAGAGGTGCCCACAGAGGCTTCCCTGCTGAAACAGCTGGAAATGCCATCACTACTGAGTGCATCACAGGGAAACACTTCAGCAGCTGAAAGGAAACATCAGCTCCTATGCTCTGCTCCAAAACCTCCTTGTTTACTGTCTTCTGTTGTATAAAAAATGTGAAATGTTGCAAATCTGAAGGAAGAGGGGGAAGGGAGGAGAGGAGCTCATATTGCACATGATGCCACATTCTAACTTCTTGTTATTTATTACTATTATTACATGGTTTTTTGTTTATACCTCCACAGATCCTGGCTGCTCAGACTATGGACCAGTTCCATTGTGCTGGGTATTGGACAAACTCAGAGGACAAAGAAGAGCCCAAATGCAGAAGCTTACAGTCTAATACAGGCAATAACAACTGGGTATAGATAGAAAATGAAAAGAAGCAATCAGACCAAACCAGTCAGCAAGGAAAATTGTGGTCTCAGCACTCTGAATGTTTTACTATTGACAAGGAGTCTGTAGACAGCCCAGCGAAGGAAAAGGTTAAGGAAGAATTTGAAAGAGGATCCGGAGGGAAGTTTAATGGGATGCTTCTAAGGACAGGACAAAGACAGCACAAAAGGGAATGTAAGTGCTTGAAGATTGAACATAGATACCTGCAGGGAAAGATGAGTTAATATGTCACAGGAGAATACCAGAGGAAAAAAAGGTGGGAATAGGTCATTACAGGCCATGCAAGTAAAGACAAGAAGCTTCTGTTTGATATGATGCAGAAATGAAATCAGAGGAGAGATTAAGAGGCGGGAATGATCTGACCTAAGTTACAGACTAGAGAGTGATTTCTGCAATTGCATTCCAGCTGAACATGAACAGGGAGAAATGCATTTTTAGAAAAGGATGTTGCAGATATTCAAGGTTACTGGAGCTTGGATGCGGGTTTTATCTGTGAAGATGAATAGGAAAGGCCATAGTCTGAGCTGTTACTCAGCATGATACTTAAAATTTGGCCAGAGTCTGGGCGTGATCTGGAGATGAGGAATTAGATACACAGTGTCCAACCTTATCTGGGACATGAGTCACTTTTAAATGTCAGATTAAGAATGTGAGCCAATCAGACAAACATCCACCACTGAAGATAGATGATGGACTAGGTACATGCCATACTAATGTTTATGGCATAATATTCCGATAGCTATCACACTGGAGCCAAATGCAGAGGTAACGTAACTCCATCCAGCCAGCTCGAGATTCTCCCATTCGTACATCTAAGGACTGCATTAGCCTCTTCTAGGCGACAGCATTATTTGTCTGTCATACCTCCTTGGACACTAAGCTGTCGCGGGCACTGACCGTCTCTTGCTAGGCGGGGTACAGTGCCTAACACACACAATTCAGGCAATAACCAGGGATACTAAGAGCAAAGAAAGCAGAGAGAAAATGTGCAAACCTTCTTCCTACAAAAGGCTTAAATTCAAGAATTCAGAGCATGCATTCAATGCAGAGAGCAGATAGGGGATAATTTTCTGATAAAAGCATCAAAGTTGAAAGGTTCTGCGTTTGCTGAAATATGGGGAAAAAAACCGTTGATATCTCAAAAACTTCTGCATGACAGAAAATACTGTTCCCCCCCGAACAGTGCTGTGGGAATATACCACAAGGTCATATCCTCAGTGCCTATCAATTACACAATTTCCCTTGATCAGCTGAGTGTATTCCCCAGTTCTCACTGCAGCCCTGATACACTACGCAAGAAAGAACTGAAGAAATGCAGCATACTGCCTTTACAAAAGTGCACTAAGAACTTTTTAAAATATGTAAATACATTGAACAAAATATCTCGCTAAAAGTTCCCTTGGCAGCCTCAAGACACCCAGTATTTCCGCTGTGTTATTTTTCTAATCATCTCTGTTTAGAGTTCGCCAGCGAATGCATTTTAGATATTCATGACACATTCTGCTTTTGGACGGCTTTGAATCAGCTGGCAGTAAATGTGGAAAAATCATTATTCCTAATGAAGAAATATTGATGACAAAACAGCATTTCGAGGACAACGTTGACCATAAGTCAACAATGTAACAAGATTTTCCCCTCTCTCCCTCCTCTTTCCTAGTGACTTTCATCCAAGGGTTTTCAAGCATTTCCCAAGCACGTGGGATTCCTCAGGGCACCTATGTCACACAGGCACAATTATTCCATTTTAAAGGGATACAGGAACAGAAGTCAGTCCATTAGGATAGCAGTGTACCAGCAGACCTTAGCTGCCGGTTCACCTCAACTGAGTTATATGTCAGTGGTAGAGATCCTGCAACTCATAAGGACCCAACAGGTCCTGGGTTCCTTGATTTGTCCAAAGGGAATGAAATAGGAATCTCTGAGCCACAAGAGAGGCTTTTATTCCCTTCCTGTGCAGTATGAGAGGTATGTGTCCGACTGTGAATACGTTAGGGACAGATGTGTTGATCATATTTGTCTCGGGAGTTCTTCTAACACTTTGGCACTCAGGACACTGCGATAATAGTATGAAGGGAAACCCAAAGGTAGTTTGTGCATTATGTAGGAAACTACTGTATTTTTCCCATCTTATCCTTGCCTTCCTTATCTACCCTTTTTTTTTTGCTTTTGAACTCAGACTTCTCACTGAGTGGGAAGCCCTTGGCAATGGTTTATTGTGCCAGGATCCAAGCTTGAAGTTTCGCCATTTGACAGCAGCAGGCTGTATGCATCAGTTGTCTTACACAGCCTTTGAACACGAGACAGATCAATCTTAATTCCCTCTTCTTCAGCAGACGTCAGAAAACACAATCTTTCACAGCAAACAGAGCTTCATGCTGCAACGTGTGCCTGTAACACTTCATAAATTAAATTCAAGGCTGTGATTTAATTACTCTGTCCTGGTTATTCTGCTTTAACTGCGTTGCACTTGTACTCCAGATGTACAGGTCCCTGCAGTGACCTCCTTGTCATTTGTACTGTGCTTGTCCAGCAGTAGCTACACTCTCCTGTTGTTTGCATCCCTTTCCTCCAACCACAATACAACTTCATATTCTCACTTTGCTTGGCTGCAAACCTGACACATTCTCAGTATGCCCCGGAGGTCCCATTCCACTCCACACACCAAATGCACTGCAACTGCAGGCTCACGCAGCTGACACTTTACTGTACCTTTTTGAATGCTTCAGCATGCTGATCATCACAAAGTTACCACCCAGCCAGTCCCTACCCCTCACGGTCAATCAATCCAACACACCAGGAAGGTGGAGGGCTGTTAGGACACCCAACATACAGATGGGGAACCTGAGACCCACACAGGTTCAATGACTTTCAGAGGGTCACACAAAGAATTTGTGATGGAGCCAGGAAATCACATCTTCTCAATCCAACTCTAGTCTCTTTAACCACAAGACCACCTCTGAAAAAACCTGATGGTGAGACAGGCTTGCAGCACGAAGACTCCTCCATTTCAGAGGGAGCTTCCAGCACCAGTCCTGCTGGAATCCCCTTCCCGGCAGGAGGAACGTGTTCCGTGTGCGGGCCACGCCATCGCTCCCCGGCAGCCTGGCTGAGCCACGCAGCAGCTGAGCAGGAGGCTTGGTGCCTCTGCTGCTGTCCTCTGTTTAAAGAGGGGAAGAAAGGGCTGCGTTTCCCTCAACATCCATGTGGTGATGATGGCCCCTGTCACACATCTACATCAACATCTCCTCCACTCCCTGGCACATGACACAACTTAGCTTGTTTCTGATATAAAGCAGATTATGACGAGGGCTTACCAATATGGTAGAGGTACCTTTGTACATTACTGCAAACACAATGCTGCCACAACATAAAGGTTCAGAGAGAAGCACTCCTGATTTTCCCACAAAGCTATAAAAATTCAGGTTGAACAGGATCTTGAGAGGTCATGGAAACTATCTTACTGCCTCGAAGGAAGGATCAACTCTGTCTACAATATTCTTGGCAGATACTTGTTTAACCTGTTCTTAAGAATCTCTAGCAATGGAAATTTCACCAACAACTTGGGAAAAAGATTTCAGGGAGTACTTAGCCTTACCACTAGCATGCCTGCCTTTCTATCCAACCACCATGTCCCTCTCAGTAATCTAAGCCAATGCCTTTTTACTCCACTCGCAAACATCAAGAACACATATGGGCTTGGTTTGATCTATCCTAGCTGTATGGGAAGCTTCTGAAGTGGATCCACATGAATCCTAAGGCAGAGCTGTCCCCTCCCTCCCCAGGCAAAGCACCTTGCAGTGCAGGTGAATGTTGATGTGACCGTGTTGCCCAGCACACGGATGAGGTACCAGTCCCCCAGCGTGGGTGACGTGCAGTGAGTGCCCCAGCCCAGTGGGGGTCAGTGATGCTCTACACTATTTAAGGTCCTAGGTACTTTTTTTGCAGCATGGTCTGATTTTTTTTTCTTGGTCGTTGTTGTTGGGTTTTTATTTTCTTTTTTTTTTTTTTATTACATTGTGTCAACTTTTTGGCATATGTTTTACCATGTGCAAAGGGCTTGAAGCAGAGCCTCAGTAACATCTGGAGTCAGAAGAAAGGGGGTGAAAAAAAGAGTGTGAGAGAGGAAACATTCCTCCCGTTGCTGATCGAGCAACGAAATGCAAGGGAGAGAGTAAAATGTACTGTATATCCTTTAGAAATGTTCCCTTTAATGCTCATGAAAGTTGCCAGATGACAGAGACTACAGTTGTAAATACACCGAAGAGCTCCAGCTCGGAAAACAGATGAGTGGAGTGAGTTGTCTGCGTAGCTTTGCCAGGCGCTCTCAGCCGGGGCACAGGATGTTGTCTCTGGAAGCAACAGCAATTCCTCCTCCAGCCCCTGCCTCCCCACGGATCTCCCACACCACAAACAGGGTGCCATGTCGCATGCTGCTTCCTAGGCACTCCTTGGTACCTGCTTCTCTTCACTACTGCTCCCCCCCTGGCCTTAAGGCTAGGCATGGATATGATAAAGAAAAGTAGTTTGAGGTTGCAAGCAAAGAGTTGGATGGAAAAAAGTAACTTTCCCCCACCACCTCCCCCAGTTAAAAAGACATTTGTGTTTGGGAGCAAGATTTTCAAAGCACTGATTTGCACCAAAAACCCCAGCCAACAAATGCCTAACTAAATAAGGAATGCCATTTGGTAAAAAAAATAAATTAAAATTTCCTGCTTTTACAAATGTCCCCCATGTTCTTGTGCCATCGCTTCTCTCCTTTGGGAGAAACTGATCCCATACAGGGAGTTAAAAAAGCAAGAGACGTAAACCCCTCCTTTTTTTCCAAAATAAAAATGGGACAAAATTTGTAAAGGTTGTGAGAAAGTAGGGCTTTCCCGTGCTTTCAAATTTGAGAAAGCTTTTTTTCTATTTGACTTTCATAGGAAAATGAAATTTTTTAAAACAAAAGATGACTCTTCTCTTACGAACACATCACTAACATCACAACCTTATTTTTCAGTGAGACTTTACCATTACACGGCACCCAGGGAACAACCTCAGCAGCTCTTCACTAAAACCCCAGTGAAGGTAAGGGTATTGGCTAAGTCCTGGTGGGGCAGGCAGGAAACCTCTCTCTGGGCAATTCATCCCAAAGCTGATACTGTGGAGGTCTACACCTTCTGAGAAAGACCTTAGCGAGGGAAGGTCTTTCCCAGGAGGCATAAAACTAAGGTCTTTCCCGACCTTAGTGCTGGCAGAGCTGTGGATCAGACAAAATTAGGCAGTTCTGGTGATCCCAATAGCAACAACCAATGAGCCAGGTCCCTTTGCACTTGCCAAGCCATGTTGGATGACAAACTCAGGACAGTGGAAGTACCAAATATATGACAGCACACAAGGTGAGCAACCATGCTTGTCTGAATCTCCTGCAGCGAAAGAAAGGCAGGACAGGAGGCAGAAATCACTCCCACTCCTCCCACTCCCATTAAGAGCGATGGTCAGGGAGGAATTTCCTGGGTGATCCACTGGCCCAATGGGCTCGCCCTGTACTGCTGCACCAGATTTCAGGATCCTCTTTTGGAAAGCCACAAAAAAATATCTTGCAATTACTGAGAGGGCCAGTGGCTGAAGCCCCAGGCAGTGGCTACGTGGGGGCAGCTCTCCCAAGCCCGTCTGGGTCCCCTCGCAGGTGTCTCTCTGAACGTGCTGTCCCAGCCTGCTCGCCCACTGACTGAGGAGATTAGACTTGCTGGTAGAGCAGTGGAGGGTAGTTTCAGGGGCTGCTGCACCCAACCCCATATGTAAGCTGTGGCTGCAAAACGGAGCAGATCTGGAGGCCAGACGAGCTGGTCTCCTCTTCAGATTGGTGCTCGTTATGCAACGGTTTGTGCACCTTCTCCCACCCACTCTTCCAGGTGGGGAGGACCAGCGACTGGCTGCCCACATGCTCGTGCTGCTGCTCAGTGCCAGCCCGCCTTAAATGCAGACCAAACCCTCCTCAGCTCTCGCTTTCTGAAGAGCTGAATCCAGGGTGCAGTCAGAAGGGACCAGCTAAAACAGAGTGATGTGAATAGCAGCCTTTACGTCTAGGTCAAAGGATTAGTTGTCTGGTACTGCATTCCCAAAGGACTACAGTTAGGTTTGCCGCTTGCAGCACGAATGCAGCCCCGAGGAGCCCAAGCGATGGCTCAAGGCCCTGTAGTGTTAGGTGCCGAACAAAGAGCAAACAACACTCTTCTCCAAAGACTTTCACCTCCAACTGCTTCCCTGTCGTGCAAGGGCACTTCAAACCACTTCTGCCCGCCATCCCAGCCAACCCATTTCATAAACCCAGGACAGGCGCCATCGGCATGTTCACCAGACTCGAGCCCAGCCAAAAATTACATCCGCTGCTGGGCTTGAATGTCTCAATTCACTCTTCCATAGCCTGGCCGTGCTCCAGCTGGTGTTCGGCAGTTTGTCTCTGTCTCGCTGCATCACTGAGAGGGTGGTGGCATGAAGCGATTTTTACCAGAGGCTCTGTTCAGCGGGGAAGGTGAAAATGCCTGAGCAATGGCGAAGTTTTGAGTCAGAGATGCTTCCCGTGCCAATGGCTCTGGCCTACCAACCTGGCATGCCTCCCACAGGCCTGCCTGGGGAAAAACGTCTGACAAAAAACAAGAAACAGGGAGGGAACCTGTTTTCCTGCTGCCAAAGTGGGGGTGTGGGGTGGGGAAAGGTGCAGAAAAGCTGGATCCCACAAAGGGTAGAGTCCTGAACAAATGGCAGCTCTCATATTCCCAACAGCTTTGAGGCCTGGGGTTTTCAAAGGTGTCTGAGTGCATTAGAAGAAGATGTCCCACCAAATTTCAACCAGCACCTCATTTATTTAAGGTCTTTTGAAAACCCTGCCTTTCACAATCCGGCACCAGCCCAAAGCTTCCTTGCTGTTTTGAAACACGCGCTGCCTGCATGTCGACAGCAGCCCTGCCATAAATCACATCCATCGGGCGCTGGAAACCGCCTCACCTGTACACCAACCATCCACCATCCCTTGCACTGAATTCCAACACTCCAAATTTCTCAGCAGCTGGAATCAACTAACTCTGTTTTTTGCTCGTTAAAGCAACTTCGCGGACAGAGGTTTCCTTCTTTGCCCCAAAATCTGGGACTTTTCCAACCAGGTGCAAGGTCCAATATTTGTTTACTCTCTTGGACACGTAACAGGAGCTTTACAACCCGGAATGGAGAGGCACTCCCATTCTGGAGAAGACATGCAACATTTCTTTCTACTCAGGATGACTGCACATGTCATAACCTTAAAATGTGACATTGGTAATGAAAGTAAACGTCCTTGTAAAATAACATTTGATGTTGGTGATACCATATTGATTACAGTCATGTAATTATGCAATAATTACAATTCTGCTCACCCACTGGGTGATGGGACCTGCTTTTACTGGCTGAGCTGCATGGAAAGTAATACTGATAACTCTCTAAACTATTTTCAAAATGGCATCCCTGTGGCACGTGCTGCCTATCTGGAGTCCATGATGGACCAGTACGATACCAAGTATCCACAGACCGTTATTCTCACCTGACTGTCACATTCTCAGAGATTGATGGAGAAAGAGACAAAAGTTTTCTTGCTTGGCCTCCATTAGAAGTGAATCAGTGTAAAAGATGAGATACATATTTATAAAAATTATTATTTCATTTAAAGAAAGTACGTGGAAAACCCATCTGCACAATTGCATGTGTCACTCTCACACATCCTACAGCTCTTGATTCATAATTAGCAGGGCTTAAAAAATAATACAATGCTAAAAAAAAAACCCTCACGCAGCTTTATGCCAAACTCTTCAGCGGCCCTACGACTGCTCTGTTTGAGATGGTGGTGTAGATTCTAAGCCCTGTTGACTAAGAGTAGGAGACATGAGAAATGTGGGTTCTGATCCATATTTATCATGATACAGATTGTCCTGACATTTAACCTGAAGTCCTCCAGGAGGAACGCTGTGACGTTGATCAGCACCTACAAAGGCGTGCTCAAAGCATTACTCATCACATTTCTAAAATGGAAGGTTCCTTCTAAATTGGCTTCTGCACGAAGGGCACCAATCCCTGTCTCCTGAATTATTCACACAATTCTTGACCTGAGAATTTTGTGCGGATGGAAACTGAAACCCCAAAAGCTTTCCCTCCACGTGACAGAGCTGAACCAATCAGCAAGGACTGATCCAATGTCCAGATGCCATGATGAGTCCTGCCAGTCCAATGTCCTTGAGCAGACACTAGAAAAGGCCATCATCATCAGGGATTAAAAGCGTTTGCCAAAAATGCAGTGCTGAAAAAGCTCCTGAACATCCCGAACCAATGACGGCAACCTCCATATGAGCAAAGTTGGCATATCGTTATGCTCTGAACTTTCAGGGTGCTCTTTACTGATTTTCTACATACATGGGAGTTCAACGTGAAGACAGTAAGTATATTTAATCCTCATTAAGCACTTTGGTATGACAGTATGGAGAACTGATGGACTTGTTTACATGTGATAACAGAATAATTTGAAAACCACTAGACCTCCAAATTTAGATCTGAGGTACGTGTAGAGACACTCATTTCGGTTTATCCCAAGCCTGATTTTAACTGATGTAAACTTAGTCGACTTCAGGTACTTTTGAATTTGTATGACCAATCCCAGAAAGCCAGCACTGGTTGGCTTCCATTTGCACCTAAAATGATGCAACTTTGTTATGTTGACAAAGTCAGATGTGATGGGTAGATGAGGGAAGCTATTATTCACACCCCAGCACAGGAAACCGTGTGGGTGATTTTCGTCCCAGTGAAAGGCTTCAACTTGCAACAGTGAGCATCCAAAACAGAGAATTGCAGACACGTGAGACCCAATGCAAATGTTTGAGACTTCAAACATTTTGGAACTATCTTTCATTGTCTTGCACAGCTCTAAACATCCCCTTTGCAGCCTCTGCACAGATGAGCACCTGTGAAATAACATCCATTATGCAGCTCCTGGGAAGTCTCCAGTCAATGTTGTAGACCAGATGACTCCAGAAGCATTTGAGTTAAGCTTCAGATCCAAGTCCAAACATTAGAACACCTACAAAAAGTCTGAGTTCCAGTACTGCTTCAGAAGAAAGTGAAAACAACCTCTCTGTAACAAGAAAGAGAGAGACTGGCATTTTGGAAAGCACAAACTAGACTTAGAAACTTCTTTTCCTGGAGACGAGCCCTGTCTGAGGTACTAAGGGTCACCATGGGATATTCCTAGCTAAGAGGGATACAAGGTCAGTAAAACACTTCCCCAGGAGAAACAAAGTGAATATCTCATTTACAGTTTTATTTCTGTGTGTATTGTTTTGTTCTCCCCTGTCCCCAGAGCACAAGTGTGAAGCCGCGGCACACAGTGATCTCCTGAGAGCTTAGGCTATATTTAGTCAGCAAGACCTCTAGCCAAGCTGATGTCAGTTCGAACATCTTCTAGTCAGCACACACCTATTGAGATGTGACCCACTATGCGTCACAATTAGACCACACTCCGAAACATCATCCTGTAAAATGTTACTTGTTCTTCTGAACAGCTGCAATTTTCCTAGGCCAGAATGGCTCTTGTAATCAGACATTTGCTGGATGCACACCATTCCTACTTGCTGCCTAGCAGTTGTTATTCATAGTCCCAGGACTTTGGTCATTTACACGAGATTCAAGGCCAGAGGTCAGCTTCTTCTCTTCCCTCCTAAATGAAAGGAAGTTGTTTTGCAAAGGGCAGTAGGCAGTGAGACTGCGTGTGAACACCTTGCAATTGTACAAAGCAGGAGGAAGCTGAGTCTGGCAGACCTGAAACAGCTTAGTTATGGCTCCTCACCCAATGCCCTGCTATAAGCAAAGAAACAACAGAAAACCCGAGACTAATTGGCTTTCTATGAAGTATTGTTTTTCTTTAAAAGACGAAGCCACACTTCGATCAATGGGTCTTACAAACAAAGCCTTTTACTCATGAACATAGCATGACCACAGCTAGTTCAGTGCCCAGATCTGCAATCCCAGAACAGCAGTGTCCCTCTGCCCTAAGCATGGGGGCGGCCTCTTTTCAGATGCCTATCTCTGACCCTCCTGCTGAGGCTCCTGAAACTTGCGTTATCTGTGCAGTTTTTCACCTAAGCCCTCTAGAACTGAAAGTATGTGTCTCTCCTCTGCATGAGCAGGGAGAGACAAACAGGGCAGTTTCCATTCCTCACTCATAGGGATGGCAGTGCAGAAGAAGAGTGAAAGAGTTGAAATGACAAGCTTTCACTAGGAGCTGGCCATTTAACTGACACAGCCCTTCTGGCTCTCCTCAGCCGCCCTTCTGAAGGAGGGATGCCATAGAGATGGCAACGCACCAGCTGTGCACATCTGCAGTGCACATGTTCCACTTTCTTCACCTTTTGAATTATGCCTGTGAAAAAACAGTGGAAATAATTCTGACCATAAGCAATCTCCCTTTTTCACTCCCCTCCTCTGGTTGCCTTGCACTGGAATTGCATACACATGGAATAACAGGTTATGGTTGTTTCAGAATCAGTAGTTGCTTAATGGAATTTTAAAAGCAAGGCACAATGAGGCCTGTGCTTTGCCATTTTATCTTTAGAAGAAGCCAATGTTTTTAGATGTATATAGATAAACAATGGATATTTTAAAATGTCCCACTCAAACATCCACTCTTATTGTAGCCATACCCTCCCCAGTCCTGTCCTCCCTTGACACCCTCCTCACTCCCCTAAACACACACATTAGATTTGCCAGTGCTAGCCACACCTCCCAAGACCATGTAGGTATCGAAACCTGGATCAGCTGATGTTGAGATGAAGAATGAGAAAGAAGGGAATGCTATTAGAATCCAGGGTCCATGTAGCATCCTGCACTATATATTTGTGCGCACACACACACACACGTATATATATGCATTTTAGGATTCTCACTAATTTCAGCCACAGGACAGAAATGAGAAGCAGCTGCCCAGCTCGTGGAGATGACAACGAGAACACATGACCAGAATTAGCTCCACACTGGCGATGACGATCACTAGAACTTTCCTGTCCAGAAGAGCTGACTGCACATGACAGTCTTCTGCAAAGCATAAATGACCCACATTAGCGTCCCCTCCAAAGATATTCCTCCAGGAAAACTCAGCCAGACACAGTTCCTTAGCTCATGTGATCACAAACGATCCCTGTGTTAAAAAGAGGTGGAAAGCGAGCATTGTCATGTGCCAGTCATTCATTAACACAAGAGAAAAGTCAAAGTCAGACTTAGGGCTTTCTGAAGGTTTTTTGAAAGCCAGCAGCTGAAATCACTCACCTTTTAGGGCAAGCAGATAACTAGGAAATAGAAGCATTTTAAAAGCTGGGGTTTTTTCTGTTTGTGTTTTGTGTTTTGGTGTGGGTTTTTTTTTTCCCCAGAGTGTAATTTTAAATTAGAACAAAAATAACCAGAACCCCCCCAAAAACTTTTCCTACTTCCAACCCACCCTCACATAAAATGCTGCACATGATCCTCGCGGTCTGCCTCTGACCACACAGACAGAATCAGGACACAGGCTTAGTAGGTAGTAAGTTATTAACCTCTCCAGATATTGTCTGGAACAAGAATGTGTTGAGGAAGTTGTATATTAAAGCTGAACACTGCTGTTAACTGAATACAGCCTGATTTATAGCTTTAAACAAATACTTAAGCGTGGCTGGGACAGTAATTTGAAGGATCTATAAGATAATTCACATCCCAAGTCCCGGTGCCTGTCTTTAGCCATGGACAGTGTCTTATGCCTTGGACGATGGTTGCACCCACATCTCCAAACTCTCTATAAAGGTGTCTGTTAGGGTCTCGTTTTTTTACTGAACCACTGTGGTGAATGTGGAGATTAATTTTGTCAGCTGCTAAACCCACAGACCTACCTGTGCTGTCCCTTTTTGACCCTGGCGCTGTGAACAGCGTTTTTCAGGGGTTAAGCGCTCACTCTTCGCTCACACTACCAGAGGTAACTGTCTCTACATCTCGTGTGTACGACTCGGAAGACACACAAGGAAAAAAAAAAAGAAAAAAATAAATGCAAATGAGCAAGTTCATAAATGAAAGCTGGTGACAAAGTATCAGATGTGGTCTCCCGTCTCTGGTTTGCACCCACAGCGATCCTACTGCTATTGAAGTTTTCCATTTCCCGGTGGGGCTGGCTCAGGCAGGGCCGCGGGCCCGGCGCGGTGCTCTGCCACACTCTGCTAATCAGCTGACAGAATCTGTGCTGGCACAGTCCAGGCAGGGGACATCTTAACAGCAAGTTTCACAAGTCGAAACAGGTTTACTCTCAGCTGCTGGTAGCATCCTGAATGTCTGCCAGGGCTGGCTTCTCGTGATCTGCCTGACAGGTTGGGATGACAGTCTCCTGACTTCTGAGCATCGGTTGTGACCCTGGGTTGTAGCCGGAGATGTGAACGCTGCGTTCATGTCCGGGATGACATGACGAACAGCAAGGTGCGTTTGCAGACGTGAAAACAGTGCAGCTCACTAAAAGCAGCAGGAAAGTTGGGCTACTTTTGATTCTTTTAATCCTCCCCTACCTCTTTGCACCACCGAGAAACACTCTGTATTGATTATGCTGACATTGACAGCAGAGCGGGAGGGTTTTTTTTGCACATCTCAGATGAGAAAGTGGGTTATGATTCATCTCACACAATCTGAGTCAAAGCGATTCCTTAAAAAAAAAAAAGCAGAGAAAAGAAAAGAAAAAACCAAACAGTTTGATGCGTTTCCATCAGAAGAGAACAGGCTGGAGGAGAACACTCAGCAAATGAGACAGTCCCATTTAATTCTTTTTTTTTACCACATTTCACTCTCAGATAAAATCTGGCCTTTCCCCTCAACTAAACTTCAAATTAAAATACCCCCAAAAGTTACTGGCAAGTGACAAACCACCATATGAAAAAAGACAGCATGAGACAAATGCCACCAGAAGAAGAAAAAAAAATGCCACACCATGCCCCCCACCTACCCTGTGGAACAGTGATTGCTAAGACTGGAAAGTAACAGATTACTATGGTGAATTATCAGTTTTCCTAATAGCCTTGAACTGTCTAAATGCTGAGGTGTGACAGCATTAGTGAGTACATTACATTAACAGCAGGTAAAACTAACAAGTGTGATCCTGCAGCCCCTTTTTCCCCGCTTTTCTTATTTTCACAGTCATATTATTAACCCTGGAAAATATGGCTTGTGATCTAACTGCTGGGAAGAGCCTTCAGACCAGTTGTGACTTCTCATCAGACAAGGCTCACGAGTCCATTTTGTTGATTTTCACACAAAGAGTGTGGCCACGGCTGTGGGTAAGGCACGGGACTCGAAGGAATTCTAGGCTCCATTCCCACTTTGCTACTGGTTCTCTGCATGACTGGCTGAGTCATCTAAACTTTGCCAGTCAGCCCCTCATTTGTAAATTAAGGACAGTAATCATTTCCTGGTCCTTGCTGTATTTTCAGTTTGGAAGCTCTGAGGGATGCATACTGTTTCCTACTTCATGTTTAATTTGCACATAGTGCAGCGTGACCACAGCCCTGCTAGCAGGCCTTAGATGTTACTGAAGTACAAATAAGCCATATAATAACACGGAAGCAACTGTAAATTTAGTGCAACCAGCTTCAAACAATAGGTGAGCTGTTTTCAGTTTAAAAAAAGCAAAAAAAAGGGTTTATTTATGCCAGGTCATGTGCATAACTAACTCAAAACAAAGAGAAATTCATGTTTTCATGTTACTGGGACAAATATTTGTCCAAGACGCCAATGGCTGGTTTTTAACTCCAGCTTCAAAACTGACTGCTGGTAGCTCTCTCCACAACTTAGCCATAACCTATAACCAAAAAAAGAATGTCTTGAGACTTAAACCACTCCAAAGCTGTATCCGAAGCGAAAATGATGTCTATTAAACTGCAAACATTCTCACTCATTCATACACACACAAACGTACACCCCCTCTTAAAATACCTGTGCGTGAGAATTTAGTGCTTATGAAATCCTGGATGGAAACTCCTGGTTTCACTCGTCTCCATAAAACAGATCTAACAGGAGGAGAGGGAGAACAAAACTTCTTCATCCCGCATTCCCCTAGACTAACACTCTGCCTTCAGCTCCTGGCTTCCTTGAGGAGATTCCCGACCAGGGGTCCCCCGGGTGCCACAATTTATGGTTTTTAGTGAAGTGATGACGTACCCACAGAGAACCCCCCTGAGACCAGCCAACTCATTTCATGTGGGGCAGGAAACAGCCATAAGGTAGGTCACACTTTCGCTTCTTAATGACCTGAGTTAGCTACGGACTAATGACCTGCAGCCGAGGACATGATGGCTCACTATCAATTCTTCAGCCATTTCAGGCCATAGAGTTTACTTTGGGCATTTAAGTTTATCACAAACAAGCTGCACTCTCTTTGAACTGCTTCTCAAATAAGGCAGAAAAATTTACTTTGGTTTCATGTAGGACTATTAATTTCTGGGACTTTGACTAGTAGCCTCATCATTCTCCAAAGTCTTTTCAGGAAGAGGCTAAGCGTTGCTATCCATGTGTACAGTTTTTAACACACCAGGGGCCCTATCACCACATAATAAATATCTACCCCCTCACTGAATAATTTTTTCCATGGATAGGTTAATTTTTAAACATGTTGAAGAATGCTGCAGAATACAGCTGTACTTTTGAAAGACACATCCTTTCATTATACCATTTTACTTCAGGAAGAGGCTAAGCGTTGCTATCCATGTGTACAGTTTTTAACACACCAGGGGCCCTATCACCACATAATAAATATCTACCACCTCACTGAATAATTTTTTTCCATGGATAGGTTAATTTTTAAACATGTTGAAGAATGCTGCAGAATACAGCTGTACTTTTGAAAGACACATCCTTGGTATTTCATTATCCCATTTTACTCCTCTTAGAAGACATCAGGAAATCCTCAGCTTTCATGTACTGACTGTTGAGACAAAGCTAATTCCACTCATGGCCTGCAACCCACCTTTCTTTGACAGCACATAGGTGGATCATGGAAATCCCTTTGCTAAAATGCTGCCTTGGCATTCTGCACTTTTTGTCCACTAAATGACTTTTGCCTCAAACCAATTCTATTTAAAAGTAAATATATGTCCAGGTTGAGTGCTAGCAATTCAAGCTAAACCACGGACTTATAAACACCGAGGACGTTGTGCTGCTTGCTACCTGTTCCAGTTGGCATTTTATCACCTACAGCAACAAAGGGTCATTTTGGCGTTGATGCACGATTTAGATCACATCTGTGAAGCAGTGCTGGTCTCTGAAGAGACTGTGCTTCAGAAACACTTATGATGCAGTCTCCTCCACTCCCGTGTGGATAAGAAGAGGAAAAAGGGACCATGAGTCTCCTGCCCCCTGGCACATGTGGGTACCAGGCGCTCAGGGCTAGCAGGAGTGCAACCGTCCCTCATTCCTGACTGCTGCATTTGCTTGATCTTCACTGGGAGTTCTGCATTCCAGAGTTTGTAAGACTAAGATCCCTGGCATAAAATGATCTCGGTGCTTAGCTTCACACAACATTTTCCCCACAATTACTGCAGAATAGGATGTGGATCATATCAATAGCAGGAAGAATCAAACTTTTGCATCAATTTACACAATCTTTCAAACGCTGAAAAGCAACTTAAACCAGCTCACAGCCTCTGCATCCCTGTTTTCTCTGTCTTCCTCATAGTTGGATATAAATGTGTGTGGACATGGTATATTTTGCTCTCCAGCCACTCGCTAGCCTCCTGTTTTTCTCCTCCTATTTTGGAACTGTGGGCCAAAATTCACCCTGTAGGTTGCACTGAGACTATCCTTACAAACATGCTCTCCAAACTCCACCTGCACTTGCTGTGCAAGGATGCTGCCAGTCACAGGATTCCCGGAAAGCAAGCTAGACAGGGGTGGCAAGCACTGACAGAAGTGAGATTGAAGAAACAGGCTCTGAAAGCCATTTACCAGGGTAATTAAAGCCCCTGGGGAGCAGAGGGAGGGTGACTCCCCTTGTGGCAGGCCACAAGAGGGCAGCTGGATGTTGATGGTGCTGCACCATGACCTCCCTGAGCGCAGGCTGCTCCCAGCCTTTGAGGCTGTGTGCAAATGCTGGAATATGGCTAGAACATAAAAAATTACTTACAATGGAGAAAAGGGTCCCCATTATATGTCTGTTCTTCCTGCTTTTGTGAGTGGTTACATAACAGAAAAATGACTGTCGGCTCATCAGTCATTGAAAATCTAACCTACTATTTTCTGACCCAGATGTTGTTCAGATGAGGATGTATGTGATCTTGCACCAGAAACTCTGACTTTAAATAAAAGGCATGATGACACATCGCATTACATGGCAAAATTACGATGTAATTATGTTCTCGTAATAACAATATGCATCTTTTAATGACAACCTTTTCAGAAGAGACCTAGTAATACATGCAAGATACGACAACTTTCATTTGATTTTTTTTGGTGCTAATTCAGATGAAACTAAGAGGCTACCTGAGCCTCTTGGAGGCTACGGAAATGCCTGTCAAAGACTGAAATGCAATGCAGAACACGTTTAATTTAGAGATACTGGAACTGTTCAGCCCACAGAGCCATGCCAAAGGAAACAGACACCATGAACTGAAGGGAGCCAACCAGGACAACCTAGTGTGCCTCCTCATCTGCAGCTTCTGTGACTCTACCACACTCTCTCTCATATCTTACTTGGACTGCTACCTGCTAACCCATGTCCTGCCTCTCAAGAAGTAAAATCAGGGAACACCTTCAACACCGTTCAGACACCAGGTCTCTGGTCCTAGTGAAGGATTCTTACCTAATGAAGATGCAAAGCCAGTGAGTGGAAAGGTTGACAGAGACTTGGCAGATTCAGTACTGGTACCAGTTATTGTTCTTTAGACTTAAATGTGACACAGCACCTCAAAGATCCATTGGAGATGAAGGCTTCTTCATGGGGTCACTCATGCAACTGTTGCTGTTCATCGATTCCTTTCTGAAGGAGTATGGAGACAAACAGCCAGTAAATAGGATGAAAGGGCAAAAAAGGGAGTTTGGAAAGGTAAAATGATCTGCCACAGGTCTCGCAGAAAGTCAGGACGAGAAGCAGATAAGGAAGTCAAGAATCCTGCTTGTTGGCCTTGCTCCTCAGCCTAACCCTGCATCACCTCTCCCACTGTCAAAGTCAGAGCATATAGCAAACACATGTAAGAGCACTACATACCCTGAATTATCAGCTCGGAGACAAATCAAGGTCCCTTTATTGCACAAACTAAGGATTTTAAGTGGGACTGTCTTAGCACCTCTCTTCTCCCCATGCGCATTCCTACAGCACACTCTAACTACAAAAGGAGACTGCTACATTTTCAACTACATAAAACTGGTGGTTCCTTTGGTAGGTCTGAGTACTTACAGTAAAATACCAGTGAAAGTTTCTTCCCACCAGTTAGGGAAACTCCTCTGCTGTGGGGAGTGACTCAGCTGGGACACAGTCCAGAAGGCAAGAGGAGATGAGGGGCCCCAGTGGCACTTTTCCAGTCTTAATCAGCACTGTCTGCATGGTGATAGAGACTGATAAGCTGCCTGAAGTAATTTTTTCTATGAGTCTTGAAACAGTGGTTCAGAACAGTTGTAATCTTTGTGTGTATGTATTTTAAAATGTAAACTCAAGGGCTTTAATTTCCCATGGTGGCCAACAAACATTTTTGATAGCTTCATCCTAATCTCCTGTAAATATCCATTTTTCCTCCCTCAACCTTACCCAATTTCTACTCCACAAATTATTCTTCTCTTTTCTTTCCACAAATCAGACATGCGAGTTCAGGCTGGATGAGGCTTTGAGCAACCTGGTCTAGCGAAGCATGTCCCTGCCCATGGCAGGGGGCTGGAACTAGATGGTCTCTAAGGTCCCTTCCAACCCAAACCATTCTATGATTCTATACAACAGCCCATTTATCAATGGGGAGAGCTGTGACAGAGAGAAACAATTGCTACTGCACAGTCCATAACACATTTGGGAATCCTTTCTAATAAAAAGGGATTTGATTAAAGACAGCCAGCTACCACAGATCAGCAACTGAATCAGTGGTAAAGAAGGAGGAGTAGCTTAGACTTAAGGGACTTCAATTTGCTGATCTGCCAAAGATTTCCCAGAAGAAGTTACTCCATAAGTCACTCCATAACCTACCGGAGGGTAGGAGGGGACACATACCAAATATTGTGGTGCTTAGACTTAGTATGGTAGTGTGGCCTTTCAACAGAACGAAGTTAGGCAGAATACTCAGCATGCATGTTTAACTCCTGAAAGTTCGCAGTGGGTTTTTTTAATTATTATGCTCAGTGATTGTATTTCCATGCTTAAGCACTGCCCTGCCAATGGCTGCTAGCAGATTTCCCAGTGACTGGATCGTGCTGCTGTGGAAGTCCAGGCAACAAACACTGCAACCTGTAACCTCGCTGCTCCGAAGTGCGTCTCCAACATGATGCTCCTGGCTCTCACCGCGTGCCTGGGCTCCCCGGAAACACTGTGTGAACCATGCTGCGCTGCCAGCTGTGTGTGCCTGCATGAGTGATCACTGCCTGGAACAGTTCCCCTGACTCTGAAACCGCCTTCAGTAATTTCCACTCAGGGAAGCTGCAGAGAGGTGCAGTGAGCACAGACTGGATGGAAGGGCTGGTTGTCCTGCTCCTCAACTTGGGTCCCTTGGTCTGCCAGCAGCACCAGCTGGCATTTCCAGGGCAAACAGACAACCTGAGTGGCTCCTACTCCTCTTCCCTGCATAGGAACCCCCACTCTGCCCGTGCTGACTCCAGAATCAAGATGGCTTGATCGAAAACTAGAGATATGGCAAGTGAAACTGCAGAAGGAAGATGGTTACACTGAAGATCACAGAGTGCTGACAGGCCAAGTAAAATGACCCTTCTCCAGCCTGACAGTTCAAATGTAATTATTCCAACAAATTATTTTCATGACTTAATATAACGCCTTGCAGCTTTCCAGCAAGGTTAATTAGATTCCTCAATTCAAAACCTATCTGCTCTTAACCAACTTTTAATATGCTGAAATCCAGTTTTCTAAATTCAAACTAATAAAAGTGATTAGCTGACAGCTATCTGGTATGCTACAATTACCATGGCATTTAGACCTCAGGCAGAAGATATTTAATGCAAATCAGAGTCAATGTCTCTGCCCATTTGTCCTTTTTTTGATTATTTGATCAATGTGCCATATGAATCGTGTACAATCCACACTACCATGCTAAACAAATAAAGAACAAAGGCAGAGATATTGGTTCAGACAGTTAACCAAAGTTGAAAGACTCTTTTTTTTCCTCCCACACTTAATTTGCTCTTTCCACATGAGCATGAAGTTACTGAAAGGCACTGGCTGACAGCTCAAGTAGATGGGTGTTTAGCTCTGACATAGCCAGAATTAGTACAAAACTCCTGGCCTGCACTGCCATACCAAAAAGTCTCATCCACTGTGACTCCAGAGATCATGTTCCCCGGGGAGTAGCTTGGCCTGGAACAAGCCTAAGAAGGATGAGGGCAGCCCACCTCTTTGATTTTATCCAACCATAAAAAGCAGTTGTGCTCCAGTACTGCTGTTTTTATGTTTTTCTTGTAGGTATATAATTAGTTGTGGCCATGTCTCCCAAACAGCTGCATGGGGACAGCATGTTTAGAGATCTGGAGGAGGTCAGCTCAACACATCATCTTCTCCACATCTAGAATGCCAAGGCTGGACACTGCTTCAATGGCATATTCAGTGCAATTAGACAATCAATCAGCTGCAGCTTGTAATTAAACATCACCTGCCCAAGTTAAGATTAGGGTTGGTGCTTAGTTTTCATTTTCCAGCTTGCATCCTGCCTGATTATTCCACCTTTGATCATACTACTGGTTATATAAACAACATCAGCAACAAGCCTCCTTTCCATTTTCTTGTCTCCTCCTGAATTCAGAGCTATTGGCACGGCATCGGTCTGACCTCCCATCTGATAGCCAAATTGATGACCTAACGTTGAGGGACTTTATGTTCCAACCCTTTGAGCTATGCATCCCAGCATCCCAGAGCTGAGCCATCTCAGTGATACAGTGTTAGTCTGCAAAACCCAAGCATTTCAGCTTCATAAATACAAGCGCTAAACAAAACTAAAGCTCCACTTCAGGAAGCAATTTCTGAACTGTGAGGAAAATTAATCACTAGAACAGCTTATCAGGGTAGGTGGTTGACTCACCAT
The DNA here is from genome assembly GCF_000690775.1 of Eurypyga helias. NCBI lineage: Eukaryota > Metazoa > Chordata > Aves > Eurypygiformes > Eurypygidae > Eurypyga > Eurypyga helias. The sequence goes on along the minus strand of NW_010250727.1, from coordinate 47,244 downwards.
TGCTTGAAGTCTTTAAGATAAGATTAGATTTTTTTTTTAAAGTCATGATTCAATCATGTTTCTGGGAGAAACTGAGAGTAGGACATTACGCAGTATAATGGCAAGGTCCTTTCTGACCTTGGAGCCTGTGAATCCAAGTTCTTTGTTCACCTGCTTACCTTCTTGGGCTATGAGGAGAACTGGGTGGGCTTTGGTCCATCAACCAGCTCCTGCCACTCACAGCTCTGCATTAAGAAAATTACTGTAATCAAATCTCATGCTTCAGGGCTTCAGCCATTTACCTGAAGGGAGCAGGAAAAAAGTTTCTCCCTCTTGCACGCCCACGTTAATGGCTAAATACATGTTATGTTTGTTTGGTTGTTGCTTCGCTTTTAAAACATCAGAGAGTGAACACAAATGGATATGGGGAGAGATTAAGTCAAAGGCAGCAGCACAGAAAATGCTCTCTGGTTATTCCCCCTGCAGTTAGTCATTCTTGCTCACACCTCAGATCTGTGCTAGTCATCAGCTCTGATGGCTATCAATGTTTCTAGAGAAGACATTTTGGCTGTGAGGGTGGAGACCATAGAAGGTAGAAGGTACTGATGGAGAACGGAGACTGATTATCAACGCCCTCTATAAGGGCAATGTTTGTTTGACGAGAACATCTTGACCTTCTCATGTAATCAGATCCTTGTCACTGCAAGATCTTCGTTTATTAGTGAAACCTTGGTCGCAACTGCTTTCCAATTAAACCAAACCACGAAAGTTTGTTTAAGCCAGAAATGTTTTGATCCAACCAAAAACTATAGCAAATGGACTTCAGGGGCAATCTAAATGAAGTTTTTAAGAAGTGATGACATAAAGGAAGATGAACACAAAATGAATGGCTTACCCCAGTCTTTAAGTCTACAAACTACAGCAGTTTGTTTCCTAACAAGACAGTGACCCAAGCCTGTAAGAAACTAAGCACAGAGACGAGATGCATCAAATGTGTGCAAGGCTCTCGACATTAATGCAGAACCCAGAGGCCCTATCAACTGTGCTTTATATAACGGCAAGATATATATTTTACACCTACAGATGCCAGAGATAATTCTGTTCTATACCACCTAAAAAGGAAAATTAGCTGCTTATCTTTTTCCAGGGAAGGAAGATGACATGACTATGAGCCAATCAGTTCAGATTTGTCTTCCTCATACTTGCTGGACCCAGTTCTGGGCTAACGGATCCCCATGTAAAACCAGCCTGATTGACTCAAAAGGGATTTCCTTTCAATCTATGCCAGCATCCAGAAAACGAAAGTCCATGCCTTGGAATCAAAACACATTTACACTGGCAGGTTCTTTGCAGCTGCAAAAGGATGGAGCAGACAGGCAGGATAACACACCGCACCTGAATTCAGCCATGTAGCCTAGAAGCTGGGGACAGATGGTGTGAAAATGAACCAGACACTGAAATATTCAACTTTATAACCAGAAAGACTATAACATACAGGAAGTGAGCATGAGATTTATGCTGAAATTACAGAGGAATTCCTATGGGTGATTACACTTCCAGCCCAAGCATGGAAAGCAAATCCATCAGGATGAACGTCACTACATTACCAGCGCAGCTGTCAGGCCTCCCTGTTACCAAACCTGATAAATACAGAAAGGGGCTATGGGTGTCCCTTGAGACGTGGCACTGCTCACCAAAGTAGTCATCAGAGGGAGGATTCTCCATGTCGTACAGCATTTTCTTGGTCAGGTGTTCCAGCTCATCCTCAGGCCTGAAGGCAGGAGTGCTTGATGCAGGTCCAGAGCTTGGATACCCACTCTGAAAAAATAAAGGATAAACAGTTTGGGATGTGGTATAAAAGCATTTACCCACCGTAAGAAGGTCTACTGGCTGTTGAGTGTTAAACTTCATTCCTTGTCTTATTTTTGATTTTTTTTTTAAACCCAAGGGATTCATGCAAGTAAACATCTCATTTAATATGATGAAAATGGACTCCTAAAAACATCCAGTGAAGTGTTATATATCCTCCTAGAATGAGAAGTATTCTGTGCCTCATAATTAGGTGTCTACTGGGTAGCACATAACAATAAATAAAGTAGAAAATTATTCCAAGGATAAGTTGACACAAACATTTTCCAACACTGAAAAAGGCTTTGGAAGCATTTCAGTTTGGATTTGGCAAAAGCTTCCATCACTTAACAACGCAATATAAAAGATGCTAGAACAATCATTCCTTCAGCCGTGGAGTACATGGACAAAGACAGATAATCCCGAGCTGCTAGTTATGTTCTCTTCTTGTTTGTTTTGACACAAATCCTGCTGTTAACATTAGTGAGAGCAGGAGCTGCTCCACAGATTTTTAGTACTAGGGATACAAAGGTTTTAATATGTGCTTAGAAACTGAGACCTCTTGGCCTTCATATGCTAACAGCTGGCATACAGTATCTGCAGTCTGTCTAAGTGAATCTTCTCCCTGGAAAACAGCAGAAGTACGGGCCTATTTAGAGAAGCACAGAAATAGTTTCATGCCTAGAAGTTTCTTAGAAGCCGCTAAGTTTGGTGTCCATATTAAGAAACTCGGTCATTTCAGGATTAAAACTTGCTGACACCAGCTTTCCTTGTGTGCGCTGCTTTCTTGAAAGACTTGCAATGCAAAAGCTAACTTATTTATGAAATGCAGCATTTCAGTAAAGCAAGTGATTTCATTGATTAATTGCTGCCTTCATCACAGATTCGACCTTAGATATGGAATTTATAAGCCTTAGTCTACAAGGAAGCATTTTTCCATACCTACTTAAATGGGAAGAAAATGTAAAATCACTGGAGAAACTGGCCACTTCTATCTGGCTTACAGAGACTACATCTGACATGGTGAATCTTTATTGAGCTGGTCATGTTCAACACAGAACAGCAGCTTTAAAGCGCTGCAAGAGAATTAACTAAATGTTTTCATGCTTTCTTGTTTCAGGCAAGAAGGCGATTTCAAATGAGACATCAATCAATGTAGAGAAGGTCTCAGAACGGCGCTTAGCAATAATACTTCAATCATCCACTCCCAGAAACCAAACACTTGCATGTTCCTGACCTTGTCACATTTATTTTCCTAGGGCCCGCGCTAAGCTGTACACCATCACCCCCCTCGCTTGTTGACCTGATCTCTCTCGCAGGCGCAGCAGCACGACTGTGCTCCCGGGCAGCGCTGGATTCGCTGTGCACACGCGATACGGCTCTTGCACCCGCTGCCTGCTCCCCGCTTGCTCTCCAACAGAGTAGCAGCAGTACACAAAGGAGATGGGTGGCATGGTCCCCTAGAAGAAAGGGCACCTGGAATAAGCCCTAGGCTGGATGAATTTCCCTGAAGGGCTGTGCAACACATTTGCCATATGTTCAGCCTCCCTGATTGAGAATATAGATTGGACCTACCATACATTCAGGTTTTCCCAGAGATGTTCCCTTTTTCTGCTCAGGGATTTTTTTCCTGAGCAATATTCAAGAATTTTGTGAATTTCCCAGGATTTCTATATGCCTAGCCGTTGTTCTGAGGAAGCTGTTGAACATCTGCAAATCCTGAATGTCTACACACAGCTCAGTAAAAGATGTTGTACATATGCAACCACGCTGACATGTTTGGGTTACCCCAACTTATTTTTTGATAGGGGGAGACAGGTTTGTATGGCACACAGGACTTGCATTGTCCAAGTCATGTAAGTGCCACCTGTGGGATATGTACAACTAGAAGTTTCAGAGACAGGTACTTGACCCAGCACACCCAGACGCCCTTGGCCAGTGCTTTCCGGCTGTTTTTAGAAGGCTAGTTGACAACTATTTCATTAGAAGTAATAAATAGCATAATCCTGAAGAAAAAAAAAAAAAGGTTTATTAGTAAGCCAATTAAAGGTGCCAAATGTAAAGCATTTAATCTTGGAACAACCTTTTTTTTCCTTTGCTCTCTTGTTCCTAAGAACTGATCATGAATCTCGTCTGAACATGTATTTTAACGCAGCAAGTGCAGCCAAGGATTTATTAGCTTGAGAAATCAACCTGGCAACTCAGCCTCTTAAAATATTATTCCACCTATTGTACCTATTTCAGTTTCCACGCAGAAAGGAATGACCATTACCACCCCATCGATGGAGACTCCTTCCCTAGACTTTGCCTGGAGAAGACAGTACGGCATGAAGCTCACGATGGCCCCATCCCTGTATTTCCCCCATCAGCAATCACCAGTGCAGCATGAACGCATGGAAGCACCATCCTCCAGCCTTTCTGCTGGCCTCTCTCCACACATAATCGGAAACACTGCTTTTACCCTTGGGCTTTATAACACAAATGGACCAAAAGAGAAGGCACGAGCTGCTGTCTGTTCACAGAGAAGGGAATCAAGCTGCACGGAGCTGACGCGATTTGCCCACCATCACAAGTGGGCTCTAAGGCAAAGACAAAACCTGCAGCCAGGCTGCTGGGAGCCCCACGTCTTCATCCTCGCCCACCACAGCCTGCCGGAGCCGGACTCTGTGTTGCAGACCTACGCTGGCCGCTCTCCGACCCAAAGCCACCGCATCAGCCGGGCTTCGGCAGCACACCCTGGGTCTGGGAAACCTCTCCCCCTCTGCCCCGCCAGCTTCCCACACCTCCCTATCGGGGGGGCGGGGGGCACGCTCATGCCTGCTTCAGAAACGGGCTTGGGCTGTACCATTTAAAGCTAAAGACCAAAACCGGCAGATTTTCAGCTCTAGCTCTCTCTGGTTTTGGAGGCCTTGTTGCCTCACATGCACAATAAACAGGCTGCTCTTGTATTTTATCTACATTGCACTTTTCCAAACCAGGCAGATTTCTTATCCAATACCCAATATCAGCAAAAATAACAAATACCAACCACAATGTTATGAGATGCTTTAACTTATTTTGACTAAAATGCTATGCTTCTCTGACAAACGTTTAAGCAGTGCTAGGCACATCTTTTTCCTCAGCATGGAGCATGCTGAGTATGTGCCTCCAGGAAAATGCATTTCATGCATATGAACACACTGTTGAGTTTGCTGGGACACTCGCGCACAAACATAGAGAGAAAAGCGTATCCTTAGTCCAATCTAAAATGCTTGTTCCAGCAAACCAGTTTCCTTCCTCCTCCTTTGTTAGGTCAGGGTAAAAATGGCTTTCCTGGCTTTCCTTACAAAACAGAGTTGTGTTGCTGTTGTTTATTAAACTTCCTCTATTTTCTCCTGATCTGTACAATGATCAAGGCTGTCTAGAAATACAGTTTGCTGTCTAATCTACCACAGTTGTCTCCATGCACTCTCTTTTCTCCATGACGCCTCAGTGGACACACACACACACTTCCTTAGCTAGACACAGCTCTGAGCTGGGGTCTGTGCCGAGCTGCGACACGGCCTCCCAGATTCCCTGAGCACCACTCTGCCTGCCTAACCGCAACAACATCAGGGATGATAAACTGACCCATGAAAAGGGGAAAGAGCCTTGGTCAGCAAAAAGCCAGCAGGAGGGACCATGCTTTGGGAGCAGAAGCAGCTGGGTCCAAGTTTTGCTGCTGCCATCAAATACTGAGCAACCTCAGGGAAGAGCATGACGGTTGCAGTTGCATGTGCAGATGCAATGCATTCACGAATAAACACTGTCCTGGCATGCTTATTCAATAGAATGTTTAGGAAAATACCAGTATTCCCAGGGTTAAACCCTGTGGCAGAAAATTTCATGCTACAAATGAAAGGAAGTGAGCTAATCGCTTGTGCCACTCTCAAAGCGCTGCAACAACATCTGGCTCATCTTCCTCATTAAAGTTCAGTTCCTAAAAAGCCAGGTCAAAAGAAGCAGTCGCGTGGAATCACTGCATAATTATTTTGGTACACGAAGTTGATACTGAGCTGCTCTGGTGTGTGTTTTCTTCTCCAGACCTCAGTGGTAATCAGCTGTCTCTGATGTAACGGCTGCCCAGAAAAGGGAGCTCAGCAGTTAGTGCGGGACATACACCAACATAAACCTGCTCCATCCACATATTAATTTTCACTTGAATGAGTAAAAGCCACAGCGCAAAGTCTGCAAAGGCATGTGAAGATGACGCTGTGATGAATGCACCATCGCTCAGAGTGCGCCGTATGCGGTCATTTTTCTTGTCCATTTGCAAATGTTGTAGAAGAAACTGCTTCTCTCTGAGAGAAAATAACTTCAATTATGTGTTCCCAATTACAGAAACGTGGAAATTATCTTCTTTTCAGAAGGTAGAATTAGCCCAATTTGGAACTGAAAGGCAGCCAGAAACATCTTTCACTGATACTTACTTTCCCTTTCAGTTTTTCATTCTTGTTCATCTGCATAAAGTTAGCACTTTCCTTTCATTTCACTCACCAAAACTGATCATCAGTTAAATAAACAGTTAAATAGCATTGCAGCACATTTTTTATTCAATGGCCTGACAAAGACCATACTTTTTCATTTAAGTTACTGACTGTCCAAAACAATCGCAAACTTCCAGACCAAAAAATCCAGCATGGTGCCCCATCTCCCATGAGTTGCGCTCCCAAAGAAATATCAAGATTGCCTGCAGCTGTAATTCAGTTTATAATTAAGGCCAACTGATCTCTCTTACAGAGGAGATGCACTGGAAGAAAACATTTTAATTCTTGATTTATTTTCCCAGTGAAATGTAACAGCTGCCAGAGTACATACAGATTCCTGAAAAGATGATTCTGCCTAGATACCCTGCACGACGTGTCCCTGGGTTTACTCCTGGTCAGGGAATGATTCATGGAGATCGGTTGAAGAAGCTGCTCTGCACGAGGAGGTACCCACTGCCAGCCAATGACCTCCTGCCCACAGCAGCAGCCCGAAATCCCCTGTCTTTGGGCAGGCAGGAGCGAGGTCTCCTCTGGCACATGCCATCAGTTCCCTCTCTGCCTACCTGCCCTGCCACTGCTTCCCACAGCAAACCAGCAATCCATAACAGGCGGCTCTGGCAGCAGAGCCCTCATTTGTTAAACACTGGCTTGATTTGAAATAGGACAGTTTTGTAACTACTTCAAAGCTCTTGAGGATATTTTTCTTTATTTTTAAACTTCGTTATTGTAACTGTATCCTCACATAGCTATCCATGCACATTCCCAGCCCTATTCTAATCCTGCTAAGCTCTTAGTTTCAATGATCTCTTGTGACAGTGAGTTACATAGAATCTGAGCAATAACAATAATAAAAATATTTTTCTATGTTTTAATTTCACGGCCTGCAGTTTTGCCCAAACACCTCTTTTTTTCTTGCACTAGTGAAACTGGGATGCAGACAGGTGGAAGAGGAGGTGTCTTGTCTGATAGTTTTAAAAGGAAGACAACAGAGCCAGAATGCAAAATCACTAAATAGCTGAGAAGTTCCCAGGACTTCTGAAAATCAGGCTGCTCATAGAGATAACTGTTTCAACTCTCTGGGGCCCAGCTTTTAGCTTATAGTCATGAAAACAAAACCTTGGTCTCTGTGTATTGATACTGAATTCAATAGGATCACCGTACATGCACCCTAATTACACTGTAAAACGGGTTTAACAATATTTCTCTCTTAATTAATCAGTGCCTGCAAAGCTCTCCAAGCTTCTGTGATGGAAGTCACTACACAGTGACAGAGTGTTTTATTAATCATCAAGCACAGTAATAAATGAGCATGGCTGTTTCGTCCTTGGGTTGCTTGTATTCTATTATATGCGAACAGACTAAGTAGCTTTTCTTGCTATTCTTCACGTACTCGCTGCTGTTTTGAATCTGGAAGAGCTGGTTATTTTTGCTAGACGTTATGAAAGTTGGGTAATCTGTAAACACCACTATCTGCTGCTTGCTTCTGCGCTGAGCACGAGTCTGTTAAATGATGGCTTCCACTTCTATTATGGAGAGCTGTCATTTCTGCTAGATCCCGTGGGTTGTTTATATACTCAGGGTTAGCAGATGAGCTAGGTTTTTGTGGAGCAACATTGGCCATTTCTTATTAGAAAAAGCAAACCAAACAGATCAGTAGGTAATAAATATTTAACATGTTATCTCAGGAAACAGTAGATTTAAACTGTATTTCAACCAAGAGCACCTATAAAATACTATATTTTAATGTCCCATTGCCACTTAAATGTATATACAGAAACAAGTGCAGCATTGCCTGATCTTGCCTGGGGCCTCTTGGCCCTATCATTACACAAATACGCTTTACTTGTCAAGGCTTCTCTCTTATGAAAAGGGGAGCGGGCTGTTTTGTTTCCTGTTTTCCTATTAACCCCACTTACCTTGGTAACAGAGATTTTAGGCACTTTTATAAAAAGCCAGGAACTCAAGGCACAAGCTGGATAGTACTACTGAGAATGAGAGTGAGACATCACCATTATATGGACAAAGAGATTGCATCACTTTATCCCTATTTTTGGTTGGAAGAGCTTGGTTGCTTCATAAAATTACATCAGGAAGTCCTATACTTACTTGTCTATTTGTTCCAAGACTGAAGGCTTTATTCTGCTCTAAGCTGCTTTCATTTCCACATCTCTCTGGGCTCAGACTCAAGCACTCTCTTACTCCTATGCATCATCACCAGCAGTAAAGACCCGATAGCCTGCTTATCAACTTGCTGATAGCCTGCTTATCAACTCCCCTCCTCTTTATGTCATAATACTGTAGGCTTCCAGGGCTGCCTTCAAAGCATTAATTAATTAAGCGTTATATTTACTGCTATCAGCAGGTCAAAATCTGCATTTCAGAGTAGGAACCATAAGCATCCACTGGAGGTGACAGTCTCAAAGCCTTAGTCCCGAGCTGCCTAGGGAAGTGCTGCAGATGGGTTTGAATTTGCTTCTTGTCACCTTGGCTATACATCCTGGGGTACATAGTGCCATCTAGGGCTTCTTGTCTGGGGAGATAATGAGCCTCAAGACCTGTACAGAGCTCCCTTGTGTAAATCTAAGGTAGCACTACTGAAAGACATAGAGCTGTGGGGACTCTGGTCACAGCCAATGGCTCTCCAAAGTGGGGCTCATGGTCTCCCCACCATCTGAGCTGCATCCTCAACTTACAAGCACAGGGGCACACCTAAGAAAAATGGGAATGCTCCGAAGTTCATACTGATGAGAGATGTGTTTGCTCATACAGTACACAACTAGCCCAGGCAATTCATTGCCACAATAAAAACACTAAAAAAAACATACTCCTTCCAAAATTTCCCCTTCCAGAAGCAGCCTTAAAGTAACAAGGAAATAACTGAGCTTTGATCTTTTTTTTTTAAGTTTTCCTTCTGCAAAAACATGTCACAAAGGCAGAGCTCAACCATTTTCACAGATGAAAAATGACACTGTACGGGCGGGCTTACACACGGCGCTGGTGCAGCGCCTTCTCCGGCAGACCACAGCGACGAGGGAGCTCACCGCCATTCACCCTGCGGCGCGGGGGGCTGGACTGGGTGTTTGTGCAATGAGCACCACCTGTCCTGCGGTTCAGGTTTGTCGCCTACTAAAAAAACAGGCTGTCCCAGCTGCAGTGCCTTATCAGGTAACAAAACCAGAAGTGCTGGGGCATCACTTGTTTCAAAAGAAAAATAAATCTCACAATTTTAATGGTACTAATTTTGCATGTGAAACCTGCATTCATACTGTATTAGCAGTTTAAATATAGCTTTCTTGCCAGATGCCTGAATATGCTAGAAAAGATACTTAAAATATGCAAATTAGGTTTCTGTTTTAATACACAAAGAAACTTAAAATCACATCACTTTCCATCACCAAGACAGGTTTCAGTCTAAGCTTTTTTCATGTGAAAACTATAGCAGCAAACAAATGGTTAACCAAATGTGTTTAGCCCACTATCTGTAGTCTCGTTTTTAGTCAACTGTGACATGGGCCATTACACTTCCCAGGACACCAGTGACTTAAATGAAGACTACATATTTTGCTTAACATTAAAAGATTATATATATAAATTACAGTAAAAATAGCTTCTCAGACTGGAGCAGGTGCTTGGTTCAGCATCCATAGCATCGGAGGGCAGGATTCCTGAGTTTTATTCTCAGCAGTATTCTTCACCAGTCTGATCCTGCACCCTGCTGTTATAAACGGTGTTCATAATGCTTGGCTGTCTCAAGAGAGTTAGAGTCTCAATGAACTCTTGATTACAAAATGCTTTGAGAACCTTGAATGAAAGATGCTGAATGAGTACAAATTACGAATATTATTAATTATCTTTGGTAGCCAAAGTTGTGCCTTCTTCCACTCACATATGCTTACATTTTGTCTTTTAAGATTATAACATCTTAAAAACAAACACTGGTCTCCCAACATACCCCTCAGCAGTCTTGTTGTATAAATAAAAGTGGTAAGAATAATATTATTTTTTGCAAATTACATGCCTGCTGGACTGGGAAATCTCTTCTGTATCTCAGGACTGGAAGATTTCTCCATTTTACTCATGTTCTGATCCCAGAATCACCTGTTCTCTTTTCCTCATGTGTAGCTGCTTTCATCCTAAGAGTTTTGCTGTCCTTCTTTCAGCTTTGCACAGACCATATTTCTTGAAGTGCTTACTGGAGGGTCCCAACCCTTTTCAACGAAATGAGTATCAGTTCCTTTGGAAAGTGGATGGGGAACTCCAAAGTACATCAGAGAGTGTAAGTGCTGAGTTATGATCCTTCATCTGACTTCCGATCTCTCAGGTGACTGAGTCAGAGGAAAGGAGGCAGAAACTCTTAACAGACAGTCCAGGTATCTGGATTCTGCCCAGGCCATCTACTGTGCTCACCCCCTTCGGCTGAGCAATGCTTCAAGGATGACAAAAAACATTCAAAATGACACCTTTTCTAGCGATGCAAGAGAAACTAGAATTTGCAAATAGTAATGAGAAGATTTTCAAAGTCAGAGGGAGAGGTCATTTGCTTGCACCTCAAGGACTTGCAGTGAAAGTCTGTAGAGAAGAGTATTAAAAGGGTATTGACACAGCTCAAGACAATATGTAAGCACTAAAGATCAGCATTCGATCTCTAATTTCTGTCTCAGTAAGAGCGTCTGTATGTCATAATATCTATGTGGATAGTTTTGTTGCTTAATTGGTTTATACACCTTTAAGAGTCCTTAGCTTTACTGCATTTAAAACAATTAATTCCCCTCATGAAGAGTCCTCTGCAGGTATCTCTAGGTCACCTGAATTCCAGCTCGCCATCTAACATCATGTCAAGTACCATTTGCAGAGGTGGTTATTTAATTTATGAGGAGCTGTCGCCCGGACGCTCAGTATTGAGGCTACGCACCACTTCCACCAGCAAGCCCTGCTCTCTGTTGTCTCCCGCCCAAGCTAGGACAATGGCCTCTTCACAAAATTATCAGACTGGAATTGATCATAATGACCGGCAATTAAAAACTTAAAGATCTCTCTTACGTTTTGTGAAATGGAGGTGTCCACCAAAAGCGGGCAGTTTGCTTGCGAACCTCATGCTACGTGTCCCTGTTAGAGCCTGGGGAAGTGTCTGGCAGGAAGCTCGGGGCATCCACAAGGCCCTCAGCTCTACTTGCAGGTGCTACTGTGATGCTGAGCACTGTCAGGCAGAGGATACGACACACTGGCAGTCAGGAACAAGGTGGTGAAATTAAACAGTGCCATCAGGAGCAGAGGGAGTAATACACAAGAAAAGAAGGAGGGGAGAGTGAAGGGCTGTAGCCCCCGGTGAACATCATCTTGATAGACTAAGCACTGCTGCTTTAGAAGAGAGGTCTACATGCTTCACTATCAATTACCCCAGGATAATGAGAAATAATATTTTCAGAACAAAGCAGTGCCAAATTCTGTACTGCACTTGGGAGAACAAGGCCAGGGCAAATGCCCGTCATCTAGATTATCATTTATTTCACCCAATGTACTTATGAAAATGATCTCTCATTTGGCTCACAGCAGTAGAAATTTCTCAACAAGTCATAATTCTCCTGTAATACAGTCCAGGGCGGTTAAGTATTACTCAGATAAAAGCTCCAAGTCTCCTCTGAAACACTCTCCCTGCTCAGGAATTTCCCACAATCAGAGGGAGGTGGGAGCTGAGAAAAGGGCAGCAAGAGATGAGGAATGATTTTCCCTCAGAAAGAGCCAAAGGCTGCAGACTCAGCATGTCCAACCTGATGGCCAAATCTCGGCAGGGAGGCAAAGAAGCAGGGGTTATGGGCTACTGGAAAATGCTGCAGGAAGTTTCGTTGTGGGTCTTCAATATTCAAAGAGTCTCAACCTTCTCCTTGCAACCTGCTGGAATACGAGTGAAGGTCTGAGTAGGCTGTGCTACTCATGGCTGTTGCGGATGCTTGTGGAGAGGGCAGGAGATGGCCCTTGGAGGAGCAGAGCCAAAGGAGCAGAGAGGTCAAGGTCAGAGCTGGAATGAGGGGTCTGGCAACGTGGGGAAAGAGCCAGGAGAAAAAGCAAATTAAAAAAGGCAGAACTACAAAGGCCAGAGAGAAGTGCTGTCAGGAAGAGAGGAAACCCAGTCAGAAGATGGAGTGCAGTAGGGGATTGGAGACAGACCCCAGCATCAGAGAAAAGGATGGGGTGAGGCGGCCAGGATGGAGAAGAAAGTGCAACTTGTCTAGGAGCTTCCAGAGCTGGAGGGAGCCCATGGAGACAGGTCTGTGTGCACCCACTGCATAAAGGAGGGTGGCTTAGGGAAGACTAATGTGCAAATGAGCTGGATGAAATGGAAGGATGGACTAACAGCATCCTCAGAGCAGGGAGCAAGCCGGAAAACAAGAGCAAATGAGAGGTATCAGCATCAGCTGATTTTACTGAATCAGCTCCTTTGTACAACAGCTAACCACTGCTACCCAAAACCCACCAGTTTCACACAAGGATCATGCGGTCCAACCTTCCTTGGCAAAAAAGTTAACTCATGAAGTTCAGCGAAGGGATGTGCATGTGTGTTTTTGGTGGTATACCAGGGAGGGTGGGCACTCACACAGCAGATCACTACACCCTCAGTCTCACTTGATTCCCACATGGCAGGATTACATGGGGGGTTCAAATGTCACATGCTCCTCCCCTCCAATTCTTCGACTACATTTTGTGCGTGATTCCATGTCCATTACAGGCACGCTTTTGAGCCAAATGGGAAACTCCTTTGTGGTCACGATGCTCCAGATGCTAAGTGCATAGGTGCTTGTGCTGTGGGGATTGTGCTGTGTACTGCAGAAGTACCTATGGACTCCAAGCCAGATCAGGCTAGGAATAAAGAGCTAGGAGAAGAAATTCCCTGCTCGACACTGGAGCCAGAAGGGGATGCAGGGCTCCCTCATTCTACCACCTTCCTTCATCCTCTGCTTTGCCATCAGCTCCTTAAAAAGCCCCAGTATCCTGGCAGCCAAACCAGGCTGTGCACTAAGGAAGGAAGAGAATCTGAATTTCCCCAGCTGCAGCCTCTAAGACTGCGGCCAGCCTGAGGGCAGAGCCACTGCACTGACACACAGACCTAATGATCTGCGCTGTTGAAGGCATCAAATGCTTGAAGAAACTCGCCCTGCTCAGAAGGCCACGCTCGAGCTGTATTTCTTTGCTGTCTTTTGTGTGAGGCTGGGACTGACTTTGAGGAGGTCAGCAAGAGCCTGATGGCTCAATAAATAAGAGACACTTGGGAGAGTTAGCAGAACTGACAGCTCAACAAGATCCATGTTTAGCTGTCAAAACATTCCTCCATGTACAGAGATGCAGCTAGAAGGCTGTCCACATACCTCCTGGGCTAGAGACGAACTTATCTCGCTAATTGGTCAAGCAGTACTTCATGGAGAATGGAGCGAGCCGAAAGATGCGGCGGCGTGTGCAATTAGAGCTGAGGAGGCCGAGGGCTGTGGCAGGACATAACGTTGCGCCTGGACCACTTTGATGTATTAAAAAGATCACTTTGTCTGTGAAACGCTTTCGTGTCCTGCTCAACCACAACAACAGCAGCAGCCCCCTTCTGTTTTTTAATGATTAAGCAGCTCGCAGGTTGACTGAGCAAAGGCTGAAGGGGAAAAACAAAGATATATATAATTCTGCTTGCAGAATTTACTTGAAAAGGATGGGCTAGACATTCAGATGGTGCGAATCAGAGTCGCTCCAGGGAACTCGCTGATTTACACAGCGGCGGAGGATCTAGCTCAGCACGGCAAAGTGAGCCATGTCCTCAGGTGTACATTGGCTGGTCGAGAGGCACTATTTGAGTCAACAAGGCTGTCCAAACCCGGCCCAGACTAACTGCAGCCCCCTGAGCCCTCAGCTGCATTTGTCTTTCACAGGAACATATGACACAGGGAGAAAACCAACTCCCAGGCTGCCAGACCAAGAGCAAACACTGCAGACAAAGACCCTACTCTCTGGGGATATGGGCCACTGAAACCTGTTTCCTTGCAGGTGACACTCTAGGGCCTATTTAGTTAAAGACCCTGTCCCCAGCTATGGGGCCGCTCTCAGTCTGGCTTCACTGGACTCCTGCTACCACCTCTCAGCTCAGACTAACCTGTTTTTCAGGGTCTTCTCTCTCCTTAATCCTTTTGAGGAGCTGGATCCCTCTTGGAAAGGACCTTGGAGCAAGCATGCTTCCTCCACCTCCCTTCTCACCTACCATTGCTCCCAATAGCCAAGCAAATTTCAAAAGCATACCTAGACAAAGATTGTGAACATAACTTCACAGACTCCATCCTCTTCTTTCCCTCAAAACGACGTCGTCTTCTCTCCATGCTCCCTTCCTGCCCCTCTGCGTTAGTTTTGCACTATTAAATAGCTGGAGGCAGTACTGCAGGTGGGGTCTCACCAGAGCTGAGTACAGGGTCAGACACACCTCCCTGTACTTGCTGGCCACACAGGGCTGAAGCTGCTTATAAGAGAGGAAGATGATGAGCAGTATTGATTGTTCTAGAGGCTAAACCAAAGAAACTCTGTTCATAAAGGGTATGATGAAGAAGCCAGGTCCTAAACAGCCATGGTGACTACCCTTTACCACCCCCAGAGATGCTCTATCATCTCCAGCTTAGAATTCCAGTGCATAAGGCAACTCACATTCAGAGCACTCACTGTATGGGCTGTAAATAACTGCGTTCGACAAACAGAGGCCTTCTTTTGTCTGGAATGCCCATCACTGGTGCTGAATCCCCATTAAAACCTCCCAGAAGCTAGACAGGATGCAGTGAGTCTGGGCAGGAGCAGGAAATGGAAGGCAAGGAAGCATTCAGAATATCAGTGTAGGTGCCCCAGACAGCAAAATGCCCCACGTCTGCTGTGCAAAGACCCACGTGTCTCTGCAGTGGATGGAAGGAAAGAAGTTATTCCAGAAACATCCACGCAAGCCTGCCCTGCAATACCACCTTATGGGGGAAACAAATGGTAGGGGAGCTATCTAATCTACTCATCGCAAAGTCTTTAAGCCACAAGACAGTATTTACTAGTTGGTACCAGACAACATTCAAGCAAGAACAGAAAGTCACTTTCTCAACCCTCCTTGTGAATTGCTCCCATCTGTGCAAGAGAGCAATCCAAAGTCCTTATGCCCATGACAGCACCGCAATCACACGCTTCGGTTTTTAAACCCAAAATAGCACGAGCCAGACCACGGCGAGGGTAGTACATCACATGCAGCTGCACTGATAAAGAGGAGACATTGCAAGCGGCTCTCCGGGGCGCGGGTTGCTAGGGAACGTCGCGAAGCCACCGCAGATTTCGCTGCCACTTGCTGGCTCTTTCCCCTCTTCCCACCTCGCTTGCGCTGTGCCAGTTTCTTCGCCCGAGAGTGCCGTTCTTCCTGTCGGCAGCGTGCAAAAACAAATCTGCCAGCAACAATGGAGCACGATTGCTTGGCATGTGTTCCTGAGGAAAGAAATGTCTCTAGCCTTTGATTTTCAAAGGCAGCCAGCTGATGGGTTGGGGAAAAAAATGACTCTTGCCATTTTCTCCATGTCTGCGTGTTACTTCATTCAACCTGTGCTACGATTAAGGGTGGGTGGCAAGCCCAGGTGGTGCAACTCAACAGGTTGACTTTGTGGGAACTGTGCCGGCTTGCAGCCGGCAAGACGTAGTACTGTGAATGCCCCTCTGTGCCCTCTGGCCCACTCCTCTCGCCCTAACCCGCTGCACTTCGGGAGGTTGTTGCAGGAGCCAGCACTGCTCTACGAACAGGGCTGGGCACGGCACGGTGGTCCCACCACTCCAGCGGGCAGCAGGAGTTTTGAGAAAGGGCACGCGTGCAAGGGAAGGGCTGGTGGAGAACCGGGAGGGAAGGAAAAGGAAACTTCTGCCTTCCCAAGAAAGAGCTGGGTTAAGGAGAGACCAGTGACCAAGGTGGAAACAAAAGGCTTTCCAGTATTAATCAATCTTTAAACAATTTCACTGAATGATTAGGAAATGCAAAGCTCCCTGCTGAGGCATTAGAGATTTATATTTAGATGTTGAGTGTTTTTTTCCACACTGAGCTATTTTTAGCTACTAGTTGATGCTAGGCTGGTGGTGGCTGCTGTCGGATCGATGAGGCTCTCCCGCAATGGCAGCTAGGTGAGAGATGACAATCAGAAGCGGGATCTTGTTCACCCCAGGATGCCGCCTACTGCTGGAATCCCTGGCCAGATGAGGAAACAGCACGAGAGCAGAGCAGTGCCTGGTTTTCCAGACCTGTATTCACACACCAAGGCTGCAGGACTGGTCAAATGTCCTTCAGTACCAACAGGGACTTCAATTAAAATCTAAAAATGGCAGAGAGGAGACACCTAACAAGCCTGTGTAAGAGAGAATGGCTTTGGAAGTGATTTTGAGAGATCACTTAATAAACATCCTTATCCCAAGAAGGAGGAAAATAGAGTATGTGTTTGAGGACATATTAGACACGTTAATTCTGGAGATCAACGAAGAAGCACTTCATTTTCCTAGTAATAGCATAGCACAAACCTTGGATGCCCACAGTGCTTGTACTCACAACACCCTCTAAGCAAGGGAAAATGTAATCCCCAGGGCAGACCAGATTCGCGGTTTCTACCCACTGCAGGGTCCTGTCTTCAAGAGAGACCATCATCTGACGACAAAGTGGTAAAAAATACAAGAACAAACCATTAAGATACTAAATAATATGTCAAAACACTAATTCCTCCTTGTCTCCAGTTGATTTGGAATTAGACTGCTTTGAGATAGAAGGATTTATATTTCTTCTCAAAAGCAGAGACCCTTATGCAGTGTGACAGCATGCGTTCTTCTCTCATGACAAGCCAGGCAAGGATGGTCAAGGTCTCATCTTGAACTTCGCTCAGCAGCACAGCAGCAGCACACCAATATGCAAATACGCTCCACGAATTCGAGTTAACCTCTACACAAGCAAGGATTATTTTCATTTTATGAGGGAATACAAAAAGTTGAATGCAAGTGTACTCCAGTACATCAGCATTCCTACAGAGAACTTACCCATTCTCCAGTGACCCTGTGGCATGACCTTAAAAATGAGAAATGGTGCCAGCATCTCCTAGAGCGATTGTGCGAACAACACTAGCCCACCTTCATTTCCCCTTTAATCTACATTTCAAAAATTATATTCATCTGCAGAGACATGCTAGGTTGATACATGCCAGGCACAATTTATTCCTCAGTTCAAGCCATATGGTTCTAATAATAGTGACTAATAAAGGAAGAGTATGTTTTCACCTGTAATTTTTCAAATCCCATCAAAAAGTGGTGCAACACAGAACACTGCGGACTGCAGCACAGCACATGTGCTCAGTCACATTTTGCACTGCTCTGCACTTGCTCTGCTAATGGCCCTTAATTAATATGCACAACCAACTCAGCATCAAGGGCATAGAGAAAGCGGTACAACTATGTGTTTGCAGAAATAGTACCTTAAATTAAAACAAACACAGCAATTGCAAGTTTATTAAAAGTGCGTTTTGGGATCACAGCCTACAGTAGACTTTGGAAATAACCAGGAATAGAGGACACCAAGTTATCTAATGGGTTTTTGGCAATCATTTCACTTCAGAAATAAATTTTCCAGTAGTACTGGGACAAATGCTCAAGGCCAACCTTGACATCTTGGTCTTGGCATGTCTTAATAACCTCTGTAGTTAAAATCATCCATTGGGCACTTCCAGAAAAGACAGCCAGTAGATTTCTCACAGAGGAAAGTCATCAAGTAGCAACCATAACTATCTCAATAAAACTTAATGGAATGGAAGAAAGGGCTATGGCTGGTACTAACTCCCTGGTCTACAGCTAGGGGATTTCCACCTAATTTATTGTGGAAAAAAGTATCATTCACAAAGTCATCCATAGAGTACATACTGCACCACAGTGTTTAATATAATAGTCTGGAATCATCTGACTCCAGATGAAAGGGTAAGAGGATATATTTATAATGCACATGATTCCAGCCTCCAAGAATGCACCTCAAGGCATTAGCAATGTGGTCTTTCACCCAACGGTGTCCTTAGCCTGCCACAACTACTGTGCTACTCTGCCACAAAAGCATAGGTGTGTGCAGCCAGGCTTGCTGGGGGGAGGTTGGAGTAGGGTTAGCAATCCAGCAAGCTTTGCTCCACTACTGAGGTACTCACTGTCTTCCAGCTGCCTCCCACAACTCTGAATAAGCCTGAGGGTCAAGTAAAATCTCCCAGGTGACTTTTTGCTTATGGAAGAGAAACCCAACAAGCCATAAAGAGGCTGAGCTGGCAGCCACACAAGGAGCTGCGGCAGACGGGTGCCCTTGGAGATGCCAGAAATATGGACACGGGCAGCGAGGATGCATGGACTCAGGTTTTCCAGCTCATGCCTGGGCTGAGCTAAACCGATGTTCTTTGAACCTGACAAATCCAACAGTGTAGACAGGCTGACTCCAAAGGACTGAGGCGAGACACAAGGCCACCTCAACAGGACAGCCTGCACTCCTCAGCACAAAGAGAGATTAGTCCAGGGTAACTCTGGGACACAAGTCCTCATTGAAGTCCATGTCATGAGTCTGACTTGACTGTACAAACCCACTTGAAGAGATGGTTCTGCTGCAGAATAAACAGGATCAGACTCAACTTTCTTACTAGATATATGTCTAATTTTTCAGGGTGTCACAAAATTCAGCGAAGCACCTAAAAATTAATTCCCTCCCTTACTGCCAAGTTTATTGGTTCAGCCTTTTAGGAGCTGAAGTCTAGTACTTCTCACCTCATGGGTTAGAAGACCAAAAGATAGTGGAAGGGGAAAGAATAAGATGACTATCTGCCTTCTCAGGCAACTGGAACTTGTCTCCTGTCATTCAGGGGAAGCAGCTGTTGACTGTACATACATATTCCTTTAAATCCAGAAAAGTTCCTGTCTACAGAAGGGAGATTTTGCACACAAAGTGAATGCCAGAAGCTCACATTCTTCTCTCGGGGGTCATATCTCCTGATATCCATGACCCCTGCTGAAAAGCATCCAACTGAGGACACTTCTTGTTAACATCACCGAAAGAATTGTCATTAAAAAGCCAAGGCCTCCGGAAGGGGAGAAAAAAAAAAAAACCAAAACCCCACGTTGCTAATAGTCTGAGGAGCTCATTTCCAGCTAGGCATTTTTAGTCCAGGATGCATTTTTCTCTTATCAGCAGCTTCCGGATTTTCAGACCAGATCCCCACCAACACCTGCTCCCTCTTCTCAGCGAGTACTAGTGCTAGCGTGCTAGTACTAGCTCTAGTACGGGAACTAGCTGATGCACAGTTCACGGCTGCCTCCACTTTGCATCCCATGCACTTTCCCAAAGCTAGCTGCTGTGTTTTCTGCGACCTCAGAAGAAATACTTGTTCCCTTCATAATTAGATTCACAGTAAATGCGGGAAGCGAAGCAAAAAGAACACAATGTTCAAAGCTGCCACTCATGGTTAAATAATTAGTCAATATTACGCTCAAATGCTGCCTCCAGTGTTCATGCCAATCTGTACGGGGAGGCATTTGTCCTTACATTACTTTGGCGCCTCGTTTCAGTAATTTCTATAAGCTGACAGTCTGGCCTCAGCAGAGAATGGGTCACACCACTACTAATTCAGATAGATTACTAAATACAACTAAGAATGGAGAGGGATTAAAGGTGGTGAGGTGTTAACAAAGCTTTGGTAAGGAATATATGCAAGAAATCCTTTCACCTGATTTTTATAAGTAGGTCTTGTCTAAAATCAAGGGGGCTAATTAGCTGACAATTAATGCAGAACCATAATCCTGTTTGGTCTACATGTCTGTTACAGTTGTACACAGAGCAGTGCTATCAGTTCCCAGTGAGAGGGATTCAGTTGCTTCTACACACCGAGTAGGAGCCAACCCATTTTGCCCAACAGTCAATAATACTGTGGTCCCTGGTAGGATCCTGAATCAGTTCCCTGGTCTGGAAACAGCAGTTCACCGAGGTACTGCTCCGTCTAGATGTTTATGTTGCTCCTCCCAGTGCAACATTTCGCGTGGCTGTATTTTTCCCCATAGCATTTGTGTGTGTTAGAAGGGTTTCCTGACAAAAGGAGTCATGGTTTATAGCTGATCCAGAGCTGAAGTTGATTCTTTGGGAGCCTGAATGGATGCCGTTGCTTGTCTAAATAAGCTAACCTAGAAAGAAAGCCTGAACCATTTTATGAGCAATAGGAACAAGTACAGACTAACCCCTGGAACGTTCCTGTGTCACCCGCACAGCCTTTCTAAAACGCTTCCGTCAAGGAATGGAGATTATGTCAACACTTACCTTAATTGCCTAGCATCTGCACGGCTGCCTAGGTGAGGCTGTAAAGTTTCACTTCCACCTCATGCCACCCAAAGGCAGGAGTACTACAGACATGCATTAAGCTATCCTGTTGTAAAACAGAAGTAGGAAAAAAAAGCAGCTGTGGCATACAGCACTCCTTCCAACTCTTCTGGACTACAAAGCTCCTGCCTGGAAGCTGTCCACAATGAATTACATTATGGTCTTAGAAAAAACTTGCTTCCGATGCATTTCAGCAAGACTGAACTCAGAAAGGGTCACTAAAACAGCCACACACCACAGACACTTCAGCAAATGGTGATCTGCAGCACGAAGAAGCCCAGCTGAATACCAGCTCCTTTTCATAATGCTGCTTGTTCCCGGGAAGCAGCCACTTCTCCCGGATCTTTGCCTGGTGCAGAAACTACTCTGACTTGGGCTACTAACAGCACCACTAATAAAACCGAGAGCACCGCTGCTAAAGCCAAGGGCATCTCACAGGCACGTCCAGCAGCCGTATCCCACAGCCTAAGCGCAATTCCAGATTACAGCTCCTGTTGGAGACGGAGACCAAGGAGCACCGAGGTCATGGGTGTGGGCCTGGCCACCCTGCCCGACCTTAGGCACGTGAAAGAGGGGGGAGAGGAGAAACGCCGATAAGAGAACTCTGAAATGATTCATTTTGTCTAAGTTTTACTATGCATGCCTGACAGTGACTTCATTAATCAGATAGCTTACATCTGGGTTGCCACCCTCCCCTGGCTGCTTCATCCATCCACACAGCTTGCTGGGGGAAAAGAGAGTGAGACAGGATCCAAATTAGAAACTATTTATGATTGTTGAAGTAGAAAATTAATTGCTTTTCTTCCCCTTCTTCCCCCGTTCTGAAACACCCCTCCCAGGGAAATTTGTGCTGAGAAGTCCTTGTGAACAAACACACGGAGAGTAACAGAACATGGTCCATATGTACGAGCAACCAAAAATAAACTGAAGTCTGAAATGCATACAGCCAAGTGGATTCATAATGTCTGTCTCTACGCCACGGTAACAGATGGTCAGTGAACTGTTACAAGACAGACCAAGACTAGTTAAACAGATGGGGAGTATTATTTTTATACTGGTTTACGAGTGAATATTTAAGTTTTCACTAGGTTATCTGAATTATCATCAAAGCAGCACACTCCTAAAGTCCCCATCCAGCCAAAACCAAATTCTGTGGAAACTTCTACCCGAGGAAGCTACTGTGATTTCTTCTTACGGCCTTTTGCTGGTGCAGCTAGTACCTGTGGCAAAACCCTCGCAGACTGCAGCAAGGATGGCCCAACGCTGCATGCATCTGGAAGTCCTGCTGCTGCTGAGGGCAGCTGGGGCGTTGGCTCTGCCTTGCTGTCCCCTCCGTGTCACAGAGCTCTGTCCCACGCTGAGAGAGCTGCTATGGCATGAGCCATGGGGCTCCTCCAGCCGCATTCCCTCCTCTCCCTGTAGCAGGTTCTGTCCCTGTCCCTAATTCACAAAGCTGGAAGGTTCTAAACAGCTGGAGCTCAGTTCAAGGGCTGAGTGGACAGCGGTGGCTGGCAAGTGCCATTACAGAGGGGAAAAGGGATATGGGGAATTCTACAAAGGATGTGCATTTAAAGACTTGTCCACGTCGAAGGAATGCACGAGAAAGACCAAAGACACGTCAGACCTCTTCTTTGCGGTTTGCGATACTTCTTTCGGAAGTCTCTCACCTACAGACACAGTGGTCGGGTTCACTTTCCCCTTCTCAGGGTTTAAGCAGAACATCTGGGTTCACAAGAGGGCAGGACAGACTAAAAAGTAAGTTAATTAACAGCTCGCAGTACCTTAAATCACATTCAAAAACCTAAACCAACATTTGGTGAAGACACTGACACATCTCGCTGCCTGACACAGCGAAGGAACTGGGCTTTTTAAGGCCTACCGAGCACCCCTTGGCAATCAGAGCAGCCCACTGTTTTCAAGGTGGGCAGAATACTGATGACAACCACATTGACTTAATTGCAAGAGGAGAAAAATAGAAGTGAACCAAAACGTTTGTGTTCTGTAAGTGCCCACAGACTGAAAGAATCAAGTGTCCTGCCCACAAGATGCCTGGTTCGCATCAGCCCTATACCTTTTTAGCAATTCCTGCAGTGGGCAGGTGCAGATTAGCTAACCCCGCTTTAAAACCTTTTCATTTTGTACAACCAGAGGGATGCACAAAGGCTTGACGATGATTCAGGCCTTCCTCCAGCATGGCTCTGCTGCAATCAGCTATGGTCACAATTGTTGGAATGATGCTTAGTTTTGAAATCCCACCATCCAAATCCATTTCTTACCTTTCAGAGCGACCACTATCTGCTCACTGTTTGAAATACTGCTAACTACTACTATGAAGCTGCAGGTTTTTGCCTGCAAGCCTCAGAAGAGACTGTACTTGCATTTCTTTACAAAGGAGTTCCACTTCGTAGCTGCATTATCTGTCCAGCTGCCACCAGAAAACAGTGCTAAAGAAAAATGAAACTCTCTTTGCAAGTATTTATTCCTAATTTACTGAAGGCTAACAGTACCCAGTGACAAAACCCAAAAAGTTCTCACTGAAATATTTAATTTACCTAACAGCTTGAAATCTCCAGGCTGAAGATTATGTGTGCACACACGCGTGTGTGCTGAGTCTTCAATTAAAGAAAATATAAAAGCTTTGCAGTTCAGCCATGGGGAGACTTTTAATCATTCGCAGCCTCGTCTCTTTGCACATGAAATGTTAATGGAGCAAGCACGTAAGGCTGGCTCCACAGGTAACGGTGCAGATGAGAGTGGCTTTGTGATACCTATACCTGGGCTTCAGAGGTGAGGGGGCCTGCCTTGCTTCACAGTTGATGACACCTTGTCAGCATGCCACGTTCTCCAAGTCAGTTCAGGAGTTCATTACATCTAGATAACACCCTTTTTGCTCTCTGGCTCATGTTTATTAATGCCAGGCAGCACTCTTGCTGACTCATCAGAGAAGATGGAGTGGTGTTCTGCAGCAGGTAGGCAGCATCCAGCTGATCCACTGCCCTGGTTGGGGTTCACCACGGGGCTTTTTATTTCATGGATTTATTTATTGCAATTCCTGAAAGTCCAGCACTGTTACAGAAAAAGCTCATAACTGCATCTGACAAAGGTTCAGGGCTTGTCAAAATTGGTCTCACTTGTATGTTGTGTAAACAACATTAAAAGTTTGGAAGTTTAGCATTATGTCTTCAGTTAGTAAAATAGCATTTTAAAATATGCATGACTAGAGAGATATTTGCAGAACACATTATTGTTAGCGTGGCTGATAGCCAGCACAGGCGAACAGTCTGCGCTGTGCTGCTCTGTGCTGTTCCCCAAACAGGACAGCAATCTACTGCTGCTCTCTTAGGCCAAGTGTCATAGTTCAGTGCACTCTGCTGTGGAAATTAGTTTTCTGAGACACTCCAGCAATTACACAGAAAAGGCTTTGTAGTTTTGCTCGGTAGTTTAAAATAAACCCAACTGAGGCACCGGCAATACCAAAACCACTTGCAAAACCTAGTAAGGGCTTGAGGCCTGATGCACAAAAGGTCAGTGTTATGAAATCGTTTCCATTAAACTTACGTTACTTTTATTTCTTTTACTTGTGCATGCTTGCGACATCCCATTTCCACTCCCTCAACCTCAGTCTTTTAAC
The DNA here is from genome assembly GCF_000690775.1 of Eurypyga helias. Taxonomy (NCBI): domain Eukaryota; kingdom Metazoa; phylum Chordata; class Aves; order Eurypygiformes; family Eurypygidae; genus Eurypyga; species Eurypyga helias. The sequence continues at coordinate 22,886 of NW_010250727.1, read as the reverse complement.
ATATCTTCTCCATGCCCTGCTTTGGGTGCAGCAGGAAAAAGTTGCTGGGAGAACAAGGCCAAGTTTTCTCAACAATATAATCCCAAGAATATAGTGTATACATGTATAATACATACAATACACACAAATACCGACAGTATAGCTATGTAGTCACACACTCATCTATAAAGCAACTAATTCATTAATCTGGGCAGCTCCAGAAGTGAGCTGGATGTGTTACCAGAACAGCACTGAGAAGATAAGTCACTTGTCTTTGTGCCTAATACAGATGCAAGAAATACCACCTTGGGCCTGTGTTTCTAAACTCATCTCGGAGGAAAACAGCATCCAGCCACTGAAGCTGTGATCCTCTGAGAGAGCAAGGCAAAAAGGAAAGGATGGCTCTGCACTATATACCAAGACATAAGAGAATTCTGCACTGCTAGTTTTTTGATTTATCACATGCATGTTTTACAGGGGCTTTGGTCAAGTATGAAAACTTAATTTTCAGGAAGACTGAAACGTACAAGGACACTTAAAGGGCCTTTGATGTGACTCAACTTCACTTAAGGGAAAAAAAAATTGGTGCTTACTATATCATAGGTGAAATATTGGTTCAGCCAGAGTCAGTGGGAATTTAGCCAAGGGCCAGGTTTTCAAACCATAATTTCTCTTTAGAGGCTAGCACGAGCTAGCATAGTATTTATCTTATGGTCCGATTGTATCCCTGGAGAATGGGGCTTTTTTTTTGGAAAACACAAGAGCGACTGTTCCACTGAATGAATATACCAGATACACAAGATAAATGTTGCTATAACAAAAGATGTTACTATTACATTTAACCTTGCTTTGACTGATAAACATACTACCACAGAATCACTGTGCCACAGTTTTCAGAAACAGCAGTCAGCTGAAGCTTGGAAAATCCCTGCTTTTCAAGAAAAAGGGAATGATACCTAAAATAGCTTCAACAGCTAAAACTAGCTAAAATCCATTCCTTTCTGTTAAACAGAGGTTTATTCCCGAAACACACTTTTTAGACACTTTATTTTCAACCCAATTTGGAGTTTTATGGACCAACCTGGTGTTATGGTGGTTGCTAAAGCAGTTATATTAGTAGTTACAATTATATCTTCCTTCCATCCAAAGCCATAAACCTTCCCACTTGTTGCATAATGCTGCAATTACTCCATAAACTCTGCTAGTCAGTTCGTTGACTGCAAAATAAGTGTGTGTCAGTGGGAGCCATTGGCCTGCACAGAGGATGAAAATGCAAATGGAAACCAGGGGGGATTCACCAAATAGATTTATGGAGGAGATTTTATTGGCCGTTATCAAAATGTTCACAAGATTCAAACTTTCCTCAGCAAATAAAATTTGCAATTGTAAAACAACAATATTGCAATGGAACTTTCCACTGCAGGATGTGAAGAAGGAGAGAAAGAAACGCTGCTGCACTCAGAGAGGTTGTGCTCGCCCCCACTGCCACCCTCCAGCCTTAATTGCCCTTCTCTAACACATCCCCTTGCTTTACGTGGTGGTTGGCCTCCACAGGGGCTGGAAAATGTTCAGGCTCTCTCAGGGGTGTGAAGAGAAACTCTCGCTCTGACTAGGAATCATAGAATCATAGAATGGTTAGGAAGAAGGAATATGGACAAAATGCCAGCAAGTTGGGTTTTATCTTCAATTTCTTGGACTACTGCACACTATCAAAAGCCTTTTGCTTCTTCAAACCCTGCAGTTCCTCTTCAGCTGAGCTGTGAAGTTGTTTCATCAACAAACTAGATATAAACTCTCAATGACAAGCCTGGAAGATTTATGATTTTTGTCATCTTTAAATAGCCATCATAAAAAAAAAAAAAATTGGCAAGTTGCTGAATTCATTTGCTGGGAATCGACACTTACTGACGGCTGCAGCTAAGGGATAGTGCGGTGACCTGCTACAGTAACGACCAGATAAGAGCTGGCAATAAACTGAACGGGGAAAAGGGCTTTAGGTCAAACATTTTCAAATCCACGTGCCCGAGGTCAAGCTTTGAAATGCATCTGTAAACACTAAAGCAGAGGTCAGCTTTTCTGAACTGTTGCATCCCTGCAGCCCCTATTGAAGTCAAATGCATTATGCTATGGAAAATCATACCCTGGGCTGCTTCTTCAGGAGACAAATATAGATGTATACGTCTAATGCTGGGTGCCAGAGAGAAAAAATTGGCCTCAAAGGAAAGAAAAACGAGTAGAAAGATCACAATGCATTACAGCTGCAGTATCACTCTCACTGCACAGTTACTTCTAATGAGAAAGATCAGCTTCCCACTTGTGTTTGCAAAACTAGGGTTTGAGGTCTTGATTTTGTTTTATATAAAACAAAGCACTCTTTGGCAACAGAACTGCAGATTTCCTTCTTGTTAAGAACAGAGAACACAAGGCTGCCCAGGTCTCAAACCTTCTCAGATCTACTAAAAGCACCACAGCTCACCACCTCCACGGCAGGCCTGCATCTCTACTGATACCAAACTTGGCAAGGAGGAAACACCTTGACAGGGCTGGCTTGACAAATGCATGCCAGCAGGGCCTGGGCACCCTTGTCGCACCACACCAGCAGGAACTCGGTCGGAACCAGCAGCCCAACAGATATTTGGTAGCACCAGTGGGATTCCCAACCAGAAGTGGCCTTTGCCAGGAGAAATGTCTGGGAGCTGGTCCCGGGGATACACTTCTTCCTGCTTCACTGACAGGAATGGGGTAAGATAGTCTCCATCCCTCCCAGCCTTTAAATTTCTAAGATTCAATGAAGTGAGGCATCTTGGATGATACCAAGGCATCTGATTGTTCCCTCAAGAATGTACATTTTTGGCAAAGAGATGACCAATTTG
>NW_010250727.1:10285-20003 GCF_000690775.1 Eurypyga helias | reverse complement strand
ATAAACTTTTGGCTTTCCCTGCTGCTCTCCATGCTGGAAATCAAGAGGGAAAGTGTAGTCAGAAAGGGGAGACAGCTGCAGAGACCTATTAGTTATATTCCACTGTCACCGGGGAGTTTCCCTACTCCGTCCCCATTCGTCTTCCCACAGTCACTGGGTGCTTATAACTGTTGGTCAGCGTCACCCCATTTGTTCCATGCTCCCCATTGCTGCCAGTCATGGCATGTAGGAAGCAAAGCCCAATCCCTAATGAAGGTCACAGGTGCATAGAGCTGGGCTACCATGACCGCCCATGTCCAATGCACCCTTTTTGTAATGCCACCAAGAAGCAAGCGGGGCAGAGCTTGGATGCTGCACTACAGAGCTGCTGTCCTGTGATGGAGCAGAGCTAGGGCGGTGACCACACTGTTAAAATTTTGCTTTCAGCACACTAGTGGCATGTTGGGTGCTAAATGCTTCAGTCTCCATAACATGACCCAACACCCAAAGAAATCCATTGGGTGTGAATTTTTGTGCTTAAATTTGCTCGGCTTTGCACCAAACCCTATCAGCACGACTGTCAGTGCAGAACAGCAGCAACACGGAGGGAGTGGTGGGTTCTCACCATGGACAAAAAGCAGGCGGTGGATGTATGAAGTTGAAGACAAACACCCGGGGCCAATCGGTGGCAATCATGGTCCCAGTTGTGACAATGCTGGTCCACCCAGACATCTGAACAGAGGCAGTGTCAGAAAGAAAGAGGGTGAGAACAGGCAACTGGAGCTGCAGACAAGTGAATAAATCGTGGATTCTGGGTTTGCAAGCCTACAGCTAGATAACCAGGAAGGAAAAGTCTGTATAAATGCAGTGAGCAAAGCCAAACCTACTCTAACTGAGTCCAAAGAAAGGCAGCATGCTTTGGACAGTCTCAGACATAATGAATTAAGGTGAAGAAATAAAACCAACAACCACCTTACAGGGTAACTCAGAGATACTGGGAAATAGGCATCAGCACCAGCACGAGCTACTGGCTGAGGAAGGGCCCGGCCATGTCTAGGCAAGTGATATCCAGAAGGTTACAGTGCATGGGTCACAGGGCCCTGCAAGGCATGGCATTCACATATTTCAGCATGAGCAATCTGGCCAGCTGCAAATCCTACAGGACTTAAATAAAATGTGGCTCTTAACAGATAGAATGTTGAGAAACCTGAGTGCAAGGCGGGTGCCAGAACCCACAGCCAGTGAAAGTTGTTACGCGTCAGAGGACATGGCCAGACCAGGCTTTGAGCCTGAAATGACTGTGACGGGAGCAGCATGTTTTTGCCTTTTAATGCACTGCTGTTTCCTGCACTGTGTGGTTACAACAGTGCAGGTGACAGTGCAGCTGAATGGTGACACCACATACCACAAAATAACTTCTCATAGCTCGTCTCGGGGCTGAAGAGATGGAATCTGACCATGGCTTTCATCTGATCAGTCTTAGTAAATACAACAGGGTTGCTAAATGAGGTGCAGAAATAACAGAAGGACTGTCCCTCACTTGAAGCCATTGCAGTCTCTTGAGCTCAGGGCTGGGCTGTGGTATCCAAGCCCAAGTGCAAACCTCACGTCTGTAAAAACTGTCTTGCAGGCAATAGGAAACTATGCTTCATTAAACAGCAACTCAGCAGCTTGCCCACGTGCTGTGCTCTGCAGTGTAACAGATTTAGGAATAGCAATGGCTCAGGTTGACAAGACAAGTTTGGAAAAGACAGAAGACAGGAAGGTTTCTCAAAGCTTCTGACAAAGGAGTTTGTAGGTATTTCCCTCGGTTTCTTGTTCCTCTCACACTCGGCAGAGGAGTCGCATGTGAGAGCTCTGTCCAAACCCGTTGGTCACTAGCCTAACTCCGAGCACCAAGGTACCCGAGTGCTGTCCTGTAAAACAACTGTTCCAAAGCTGCTTTTGTGCGGGGGAGACACGAATCCTTAGTGTCCCGCTTCCTCGGAGTCTTTCATTCCACAGTTTTGGTTTGTTCTGAGGAGAACTGGACTTCTGTGTTTTTCAAAGCTGGTTCCTCTACTTTGGCCAGAGTTCCTGCTTTTTCCTGCGGAAACTTCCTACCTTCTCTTCTTCATACAAGAAATTGTATCAACAGTTCAGAGGGCAACATATTCACCTCTCGAATAACTGCCAAATGAAGACCTCACTGTCCTGTCAATGTATCTACATTTTATTTCTGACTGTAGCCAAGGATCACTGAAAACTAGGAATGTACCAGCTTTTCTACATGCAAGATCTCTCTGCCTTTTAGTTGCATTTTAGCTGCTGTAAGGTAATAAAAAGACAATACTGCTCTTGTTTCTGAATGCTGCAGGTTCTGCAGGATCTCTCTCATAGCCAGCCCCACAAATGGTAGAAAATGCTGCTCATGTGTGTAGCTAGCTGTGGAGAAACTGTGTTTAGCCATGCATCCCTGAGACAACAAAGTACTTGACCCCCTTGTTATCACTGCTGCCAATACATACTAATGTTGCCCTCCAGGCCAAATCCCAATTGTTAACATTCGTTACAGGGCACCATCTCCCAAGCTCGGGGCGCCCCAAAACAGGCAAGAGCAGCTGGGCGCGCTCCTTTTGAAAAGCAGGTGCACAGGCACGTCTTCTGAACACTGCAAGTATGCAAGAGAAAAATAACATTCCCTTTCTTGGAGTTTATTTTCGGCGGTTGAACATTTCACAAAGAGAAACTGTTGGTGCAAACACTCAAAAGGTCAATCTCTAAATAAACAGAGAGAGAGAGTGATGAAAGGGGTTAGTTGTTATTAATGAAGCTGAGACGATCACAAGTCAAAAAAAGCAAAGCAGCAATGAAGACACAGAGCTATGCGCACGCTAGAAATTTTGGCAAGATCACACGTGAAGATACAAAAAGCAAAAGTTACATTCCCCAGCCTGAGATGGAACATGCCCCAAAAAAACCCTTCTTTAGTTCTCCCTGGGATTTTCAGCTAACTTTCAGCTACTTTCACTGTTTAGAATGATCAACAATGGTTTTTGCCCTAGAAACGAGCACCTCCTATCCCCACATATATACCATGCTCGTACTAAGGCAAAGGAGGAAAACAAATCTAATTTGCACCTACTACACAAACCCTGCTTTATCTTCATGCCTGAACAGGATTTCCCTCCAAGTGAGACGCATAGTTTCCCTGACGCATAATACCAGTAAAAAACGGTGTGCAACTCACATTAAAAGAAATCTGTACAGAGTCAATTAAGAAAAAAAACAACAAAAAAACCCCTAAACAAACAAGACGATGAGAATGTTAGACAAAAGATAATAGTTGAAAATATTCAGGGAAACTTTGATGATGTAAATCCTGTCCAAAGCCTTCCTATTTTATGGTGTTTGCGTTGGGGATTTGCTTGTTTACCAGTCATGTGGCAGCGTTACATTGACTATAAATACGTACTTTACAGAAAATGCAGAACAGTAGAAGTTACAGATCGGCTCTTGGCTCTGAGGTGAAATTCAAATCTGATTATGTATCCCAGTTAAGGACTGGCCTACTTATAATGAGCTAAGCTCCAAACATCAGTACAGTCAAAACTTGGCTCTATAGTTTGTAGCTTGACCCTAGGTAAACCTCAAACAGAACTATTTGTGGTTCAAAACAAACAAACAAACAAACAAATCCCTTGATGTTTCTGAGTCATCACATTGCATTAGTTCAATTTTCAAAGGTGGGTTTGTCTCAGTCGGTCAGAGAGCTTTTGGTGGGATCAGCAAGTGCTTCGCAGGTCAAAGGTGCTTTGGCATCAAGGACACCACTTGGACGGAGGGAAGACCTCTGTGAGACCAGCCACACGTGCACATCACGCAGAGCCTCATGTGCAAGGCTGCAAGGGGCTATCTGCAACTGCTCAGAGCCAGGGCCTAGCTTGCTGAGAACAAGGAGAGCACTTTGGACATTCTTGGGAATATTAAACATCTGCTAAAAGGGCAGGATGAAGTTCTCCCTCACTCACTCATAAAACTCTCCGTGCCATCTCACGCTGTGCTGTACGTCTTGTCCTCCTCCTGCTGGCTCCCATCCAGGCCAGTGTAATTAGAGGACACATGGCGTGACAAGAACAAACAATACGGCAAACACACAGACCAACAGCCCCAGCTGCACAAGCGCCAGTGTCCCAGCACAAGCGGACAAAGGTGTTGAAGAAAGCCAGCAGCTCCCCAGACACTGAATGACAACGGGAAGCTCTCCAAAGCAAAGACTGGGACCAAAGCAGCTCAGGCACTGGTGGGAAAATCAACAGGTCTCCCAAGATGCTAAACGGTAGACGTGGCACCAGCAGATCTGCAAACGACCCAGATGAAGAGAGCAATGGATATATGCAGTGCCCTTCCACAACACAGGAGATTGCAGAAACTGGTGAGTCCAGCAGTCTTGGGGGTAAAATTGGGGTAACAATTTTTAAAAAAGGAATGACTGCTAGTATTAGATCAGGGTGCTGAGGAAGCAGGAAAGGAAATAGCAATGAACTGCTGGAACTCACTGCTGCAAGAAATAACCAGCTCTGTGTCAACAGAGCATCAAACACGATGGAAGCCTGGCCCTGGTCATGACCTGTCGTCTCTAGGTTAAAGCACATTCGTGTTAAAACATCAGCAGCGAGGGAAGGAAATGCTGAAGGTCAACCCTAAAAGGTGCCCAATGCTTTCAACAGAAGACAGCCAGTTGCACAAATTCCTTCTCATATGTTAGAAGGTGCAAGAGAGAGAGATGTAGAATGAGGAGAAAGTAATATGCACATTCATGAGTCAGCTAGTACTAATGTGTACTGTGGTGGCAAGAGAGGAGGGAGAGAACAAACCAGCAGGGCTGACTATGCCTTGAACTACACTCAAAGCCTTTCTTGAGGTTTGCTATTTCAGTGCCATCCACAGGAGGAATTCTGGGCTTGCTCCATCACCAGGATGCCCTAGCCTTTGGATTAAGATAAGGTAGGGGACAAACGTACATGCTGCGCGGACAGTGCTGTTCCCTAACGAACAACACAACCAAATGATTGATTGAGATAACGTTTTACTAAAGGCGGCTGGTGACCGCTGGCTGTCCCCCTTCCCTCGTGCTCTGAAACAAGCAGACAAGGCAGCTGCGCTCTGATGTGCAAACACGCACACACAAATCCACCGTGTTTGCTCTGCTCACTGCCTCGTGCCTGTGCATCCCAGCCAGCGAGGCAATGTCATTCTGTAGCATCACCTGAAAGACATCCCAACTCCAGCTCCTGGCCTAGGCTCACCCGTGATGCCCCACAGCTCCCAAGACACCTAGACAAGCCCTTTTCCCTCAGAGCTTCTCTGTCAACCCAGCGCAGCAGGAACAAAAGAAAACGGACTCACTGAAACTTGGATTTGGCGGTTTGGATGGCCTCACACAACAACCCTCAGACCTGACAGGTGCCATCCGAACTTCTTCTTTTAAGAGGAAGCACAGACCAATGCGTGTCAAAACCTCTGGGTTCAGTTCCTCACTTCAGCACCAACTCACTCTGGACTTGGGCATGTTAATTAACCAAAGCAAGGTTTGGTTTCCCCGTCTGAATGAAGAATAGTGCCAGCTATTCAGAGGCACTCTTACAGCCCTTCAGTGACTGCACACAGAAATTCCCAGGCTGATTCTCTTGTGGGCAGATTTAGAGATCCCACCAGAGCCCCAGTGAAAGAAGAATGAGCCATCTGAATCGCACGTGCCTGGGGCAGGCAGGTCTGTGTGGGAGCTTGGTGTGGAACAGCTCATCCACAGCAACCCCCAGGGAAAAGGTTAACACTGGGTCCAAATGGTCAAACAAAGCTGGCAAATTTTTTGATCAGAGTGTGTAAAATAAAGGCTGAAATTAGGCCACTTCACCCAACCCATGTTTTGGTTGAAAACAGCTCATTGTTCACATTCAGCTGAAGGCTGTACGTTGCAGTCCCCAGCATTGAAGTACTTGGAACTTCTTGGATAGAAGGCACAAAAGGAGCAGCAATCATGGGTGATCAGACGTGAACAGCCAACATCAAGAACACAGGTAGTGCCCTACAAGTGCAATTACCCAGTTGATACTTGTCTACATACATGCACATGCATGTGGATGTTAACATCCCACAGCAAACCCCAGACTCAGTGTATGTCAGGCATGTTTTTATTATATTCATTCTTGTAGTCCCCTCATTTATGAGCCCTCATGTTTTTCCCAGCACTCAAATCTCTTGGGCTCCTCCCAGTCTAAATCTATCCAGTGGGAATCACACAGGTCTGAGGAAAGCTGCACACCTTTGCTGAGGAATCACAGCCTCCTGCAATGCAAGTGAAAAATCTGTGCTGGGGAATAAAGGCATCTGCAGAACAGCTGAGGCAGATGAGAGCTGATATGAGACCATCAGCAATAAACTCTCATCAGCAAAAGCTCAGTGTAGCTGCCTTGCTCACTGTCATCACAATGCTCTGGACCTTGTATATTGAACCTCACACACAGAACTTGTACATTTTCATCACCGAGGAGGAGTGAACAGCTGCCTCTTGTGCAGAGCATAAGAGAAGCAGGAAAAAACCTTTCTCCAAGAAAAATAGGATGTGAGATACAGAGAAATCCTTCTGGGAAAAATCAGGAGTAGCAGGCTTGGAAAGAAAGCTTAGGAGGAAACACATATACGTAAAAATGGTACACGTTTTCAACATTACTTCTGCTTTGTATCTGGGAGGATACATGTTCACAACTAAGCCATTCTGACACCTAGCTTTGCTCTCTACCTGTACTGCCAACAGCCCTTTCTGACCAGTCCCACATCACTGGTGGTGTCTGTGCAGAAACCACCCCAATCAGCCACATCTCACTCTGAAAGCTGTAGCAAACCTACCCAGCAATTGATGGCCGGCCATCCATCCATCCATCCGCAGGGTTTCATCTACCTGAGCTGTTCTGTTACCGCATCCCTCTTCTTGCACCTTTACAAGGACTCACACAATGGGTATAAATTGAAATCAGGGAGGTTTAGATTAGATGTCAGGAAGAAATTCTTCACAGAGAGGGTGGTGAGGCACTGGAACAGGTTGCCCAGAGATGTTGTGGATGCCCCATCCCTGGAAGTGTTCAACGCCAGGCTGGATGTGGCTTTGAGCAACCTGGTCTAGTGCAAGGTGTCCCTGCCCATGGCAGGGGGGGTGGAACTAGATGATCTTTAAGGTCCTTTCCAACCCTAACCATTCTATGATTCTATGATTCTATGATACCTTGTTATATGGGAAGTAAAATCTGTTTGTTCAGAATCAATTTCTCATAAAAGAAAGTATCAAAAAATGTTTAGGCTAGTATACACCAGTCCAAGCTCTCCTACATACCAACAAGTACAAGGTGTCGATTCCCCTAGAGCTGACGGGAACACCAGAGTCAGGTTCAATGTGGAACTGTTTTTGGAAGGCAGGGAGTAACAGAAGAGGCTACTCTGTGACTTAGTCATCAGTCTCCTAGTTGTTGCTTGAGAACCTCAGATGATAAACACCGTGTTTATAGACCTCTGATCTATACTCCCAGATGTTATTAAATCAACATTCCAAAGTCAATACAGCTATACTGACACCGTTCTGGTCCAACAGACATACCACAAAATGTAACCTGTGCATTACAACCCAAGTGCCTTCGTAGTATGGATCAAACTCAGTGTTAAAATATATTCCATACATATTCTGTATATGGGTTTCATACATGTGATGTTGTTACTGCTGCGGCTTTTTTGGATGTTTGCGTGTTTCCATTCCTGGCTTCCCATCTCATAAACTCCCAACAGCTGGAATTACTGTAAGGAGATAGCCTGACTACAGCTGCAAAACAGCTCCTTTCATAAATGAGTTTGTTTTACAGCCTTCTAAAACTGAATGGGGCATAACGTGGCCACCAAATGTCAGATGAGCCATCCCGGACTGAACACCAAAGGAAACTGGTTGAACAGCCCTGAACACTGGGCAACAATGTTTATTCTCTTCCTCATTTCCCACATTCTTTGCATCTGGTTCACCATAAAACACACAGATGCTTCAGCAACAGAAAAGCCCAGGATGCTAGTAGTCACGCCTGGTCTCACTGGCATTTGCCCATGCTCAGCAACAAAACAAAACGGAGACTTACAGCATGGCGAGGCACTGCCTATTCCCGTGCTAAGCACCCACTCACTGGATGAGAGAGTGGGCCACATACATCCCAAATCCCACCGAAGGCCTTACACCCAGACAAGGTCAGAACACTGCACCGCTCCTCAAGGCTAGCATGTATAAACCTCACTGTCCTGAAGCTAATTCATCCTTAAAACCATGGCTTGGTTAATTAATTCATTCTCTACCTTTGAGGAAACCTTTTTATCTCCTCCGCACAGGTACATAGCTATCCCTGGGTCACTGCATCGAGACGCAGACCGATGGAGGAGAAAGCCACGTGGCTGCTGCCCCCGTGAGCCCAGCTGAGTTCCCTTCTCCCTCTGCGAGTATGGGGAAATGACCATAAAAGCAGGGTATCGCCATACACCTTTCAGAGGCTTTGTGAAGAATTCAGTTAAGATTCATAAGAGGTGTCTGAAAATATACAACACTATGTAAATGCCACAAGTTAAATGTTTTTAGTAGCCACAGATTTAAGAGAGGTCTTTTCTTCGTTTCCATGCAAAGGTGCAGAAATATCCTTCACTGCAAATAACCGCTGCGCCTGCTGCGAGAGGCTCTGCACATGATTTCAGTTGCCTTTCACATAGGAAACAGGAATAATATTTTGCATTTATAGACTTTAAAACTACTTTGCAGACAATCAAGTCTCAAAACCCCCACTGTGATACAAGAGGCAAACATTATACTCGTTTTACAGAGGAAACTCAGTGACGAGAAAGGTTCAACTACCTAGCCAAGAGCCAGAAAGGAGACACTAGAGAAATCAGGCATGCTAGCAAGGCCTATCTAGACCCACACTTGCTCACTTGCTCTTCTTACTAAATGTTAACCCCTTTGCTCCCAAGCTTCTATACAGCAAGGCATACACACGACACAGCAAGAGCGGCCACAGTGTTTATCTGTATTACCAGCATATTTAATCTTCTATAGATACTTCTGTTGATGAAAGAGTGCCTGGAATTGCATGAGGCCACTTATTCCATTTTCTAGCTTGTGTGGCAGGAGAAAAGTTGTTGACAACTGGAAGTTAACCAAAGTTTATTTTTAGAACCTAAGTCCGACATTCTAGTGTCTGGACTCACAACTACCCATTTCTCTGACATTAAGCTGAGCTACCACATGAGAAAATTGCTAGAATGATAGTACTTCCAGGGTATACTGAGTCACTGTCCAACATCTAAAATGGGAAATAAAATAATTTCTCAGAGAGCACAGTGGGAGGCGAAGTTTGCAGAAATTCAGCTTGTGTAGAAAAATTCAGGTTTTCTACTATAAAACAGGTCCCTCGGCACTAAACATGCTTTTAAAAAAAATTCCTGATGATACAAAAATGACTAGGTCCCATAGTATTGATTTATTGTCATTATCTAGTATTTAGAACAATTATTGAGCAACACTGGCAAAATTATAATGGTGATAAGCAAGGAGCAGCAGCAGCAGCCCTGTGTGGACTCGGAAGCAGGTATCATTGCCTGCTTTGATCTGATCCATCCTAGCGATGCGCCGTGGTCCCTGCCTGGAGGCTCTTTCTGTCCAGTCCCTGGAGAAAGACGCTCA
>NW_010250727.1:3057-10241 GCF_000690775.1 Eurypyga helias | reverse complement strand
CCACCTTGGCCTGCCTCCTCAATGGCCCATGGGGACTGCTAATGTGAAAGAGTCGGAAAGTCCCCAGGGCAGCGGTTTTCTGTCTCTTTTTAATTTGCATACCTGTTTGGGTTTTTTTTTTTTCCCCTGCCTTGGACATGCAGGCCCCCACATAATGAATTTAAGCTTCGGACAACAGACTTTCATAGATCAGGGGGACGTACAGCTCAGAAGCAATTTGCTGACACTTGGGATTTGCAAGGTGAAAGCCACTCCAGAGGTACAGGATAGGCTGTCCTCGAAAGCAGCAGCTGTCTATGGTCCCACAGTTTAACTCCTAAATGGAAGCAGAAGGGTTGATGAGGGTTTACAACTGCATGTCCTTTGTATCCTTTTTAAAAGGAGAAACAGATGTTTCCAACCACCACAAACCTCCATTCCACAAATCTCTTGCTCTGGCTGTTACCCTTGGGGCAGTGACTTCCAAAAGCTGAATTAAAAACCAAACAAATTAATTGCTTTGCTGGGAGGTTTAGAAAAGAGTCTGGGGTGGAGAATCAGAGGTTGAAGCATTCCATCACACTTGGGAAAATCATGCTGTAACACTGCTTTTTCTGCTGGTAATGAGGGTCTTCAAGAGTGCCAGTTCAACTGGAGAAGAGCCCTGGAAAGCCGTCTGCTTTGTCAGCGACGGGGTGTCAAGTATAAATCCCCTCTCATCTGTCAAAGGGCACAGCCTGGACACTTTTGCCACCATTAATTTGAATTTCTAAACAAACACTAGACCCTACAGACTTGTGTAATGGTGAAGAAGTTCACTGTATCTGAGACATTTGGGGTGTCCCCACCCCTTTTCTCTCTCAACTTAAATTGATGCCATCTTGACTCACGAAAAAAAAAAAAGGTGTGGGGGGCATTTCTGAGTGCTGCCTGCAGATATGCATTTGTATGCATTTTCCATCTTTTAACTAACAAACAGGAGGGGAAAAAAAGAAGTTAATTTTGCTAGCAGCCTGCTGTGATATAAATAAAAATAATAGTTACATTCACAGATTTTGAACTTTTTACAGCCACTGCTGCAAAAAGCAATTTTAATTTATAACCACAGAGTCTTGCAAAACATATAACGAAGACATAATAAAATGGAATGTTTATCCTGTGGCTCCCATTAGACCTCTTCCGTTAGATGGTTGTAACTAATGACTTGTTTTTCCACTTTTGTATTGGAAGCCTTATTATTGGGCTGCACAGAGCATACCTTATTTGATTTCCCTAGCAATGCCTGCACCTCTTGCTGAAGCCTGCAATTAGATGTTTATGAAATAATATTAAAAAGCTGCATAATCTCTTCTGTGGTCAAAAATTTAAAATTAAAAAAAAAAAACCAAAAGCCAGCAACAAACCAGCCCTGTTTGTATAATATTATACCGAGTACAATAGACTAATGTTCACTCCAGTGCATGTGTCCTTTTGACTAACCACTTCTATCTGACAACCTTTTTTTGGCAACAGAACACATTGTACTTTTTGGATAATTGACTGTGGAATATAATGTTGTTTATTCAAAAGCGGGTCACACAGAACTGAGCTTCCAGTTGTCTTTGTCCTTTTACCTTTCTTATCTTTGTGCTGTTTAAATTTATGCTGAATTTCTTTTAATTACACATATGGTTTTCATTGCTGCGCTGTATTTATTCACCAGAAGGTGACCTGATGGTGAAAGGGTAAAGGAAGGTGGGTGGGAAGCTGAATTCAGATTTGATAACTATATTTGGACACACTTACTGGTGGGCAATCTCACAAAGAAACAAACACAGGCACATGCATTTCCAACACCCTCTGTTATCTACAGGGCCACGTTTGCCTGCGATACAACTGCTTGTTTCTGCGTACTTGAAATCTCCTAGAAAGCCTCATCCACCGCTGGCTCAATGAACTGGAAATTCAACAGCAGCAAAAGGTCCAATTTTAAGCTTAAGTCTTGGGGGACAAGCATCCTTAGGGAAAATGATGTGGAGACACGCAGAAGCCGTGAAAAATCTAGATTATGGGAGATGCAGTTAAGGAAATGGGTTCAGGAGAAAGTTTTAACTGAAGTATTCAAATGAGGCCAAGCAAGAATTGATGTGTTTCTAAAGCATGTGCTTGGGGTGCAGTCTGGGGGAAGAGAGGTCACAAGTAAGTGTTACTTAACAGGAGGCAGAAAGGACTTGGATGCTCAGAGGAAATAGAAGAGCCTCCTTTTAACACAAGCTCGAGAAAGAGGTGCAGGGCACCTCTGGTGCCCATCATCAGACCAGGGGAACACCATAGTCACCTAGGACTTTAAGTCTGCAAGATACTCATGAAGTTGAGGTTTATGAAAGTACAAATGTTGCAGGGCACTTACTCATGGAGATTTCTTCTGTCGTCCGACTAGACTGAAAAATAAAACTCACTGGGCTTCCTGGTGACAGCCTATAAGGAATCCATCAGTGGCATACACACAGCAGGAAGCTTCCTTGGCCTCTTAAGCAATTTTTTTTTCCCTGAAAAAGCCATGAGTTTTCACTTCAAACTCTCTCACAGCGACAACAGAAAAGACGGTGATTCATTTAATGAGCAATCAGCTCTCACAATGCTGGAGGAAACCCCTAAAAAAATATCATTCAGGTGTTGGTAAAATAGAATCTAACTAGGCAATAAGGGGATGAAAATTATTGGAACTAATCTGCTGTATTATAGCTCAGGTGTGGTTCCATTTTACTGATGACTAAAGTAATCCTAATACGTCAGTTTAAATTACTGCCAATTCATTTGAAGAAATTTTGTTTGTTTAGAAAAAGATTTAATTGGGAGGGGGATGAGTGATACTGACAGTAATAATAATTCATCTGTCTGTACTGGTGCTAAACCACACCATGGAAAATCCTTGCTAATGCTTGATTGATCAGCTAACAGACAGCAGCTCCGCTCTTCTAATTTGTTCTATGCAGTGGACTCAAGACGGTACATTTCACTCTGGACTATTTTGAGGATCCATGAAAAACTAAGTCACTGCCCTATCAGTGTGGATAAATAGGCATATGAATAGCACTCTGCTACAAGCAAGACACAGTTCATCCGATACTTTTTCAAGCAGAGAGAATACACTGCGTCTGGAAGAAAGAAGATGTGATTGGAAAGTTTACAGCCCTTAAATTAATTCCCTAGAAAAAAAGTTGAGACACCATATTCATAATATCATGTTATGTAACTGGCTCTGGAGCCAGGCAGCTACTAAGTGAAATAGTGTGAGTTATAAAAACAAAATATTGTTGTGAAAACAATTTTACAGCTTTATAATTCACTATTTTTTTCATTTAAGAACAAAACTGTCAGTATAATTGCTGATCCTCTTTGCCTTGCAGGAGTTCTTTCAGCTTGTGATAGGAAACAACTTTTTTTTGTTGCTGTTGGTTTATTTTTCCAAAGGTTGCTATTTAATTTATTATTGTGTTTCTTCATAGTTATTCAGTGTTTCTTTATAGTTATTCAGAAGTAAATCTTAACAGGAAGCCCATTATGTTGGGACCTAAGTTAGTTTAGTACCAGAACTTTATGATCAATAAATGTAACCATTTATTATCAAGTATTTCTTACCATTATTCTTGGAGGAAAAGATATATCAGTAGCCATTATAGAATACTTTCTACTCTTTATAACTGATTATCTATTTTTGGTGGGATCCTACATGGCTTTCTCTGCTCACTATGCACGATGACCATTTTCTAACCTGCCTGCTCACAGAAGTACTAGGCTCAAGAGTCCAGTTGTGGACAACCAGGCCTGTCCATGGAGCACAGCTCCCTACACAAACCGGTGCATTAGTAATGAACCATTACTACAGTATGTGCACATGTGCCATTAAGAACTGGATTAAGACCACAAATATGCTTCACAGAGGCCAGGGGGAAAATGTCCCAAACATAGGATGACCCACCCCAAATGACCCGAGCAAAACATCACACCACCCGAAGTATCTCTATGACATGAGCAGTTCCTTGTCTTAACACTGGCATTACCATTGGGTCATAAGCCTAAAGAGTTTCACACCAACAGGGCAGCCAGAGACGTTCTCACCTCAAACAGAAGAGCCATCCAAGATGCTCCATACCTCTTCCTTCTCCCCAGCCCTCCTAAGTGATTGGTACCGCAGCTTGGGCAAGTCTCCCTACCCATTCCTAGCATCAGTGCAATGAACTTGACAATGACACAGAGGTTATTTGATAGAAGAACAGTTTCCTCACCTGCTCCGGTGCCTTGACTGTGGAAGTATTACGATGTATTTGGACTCAAGTGTATTTTAAAAGGGAAGGAAACAGCTACTCCAGTAATCAGCAGCACCATCACACACAACAGCCAGAGTATGCCCGTGAATTAATTAAGTGGCACTCACTTTTACGGGTGCTGCTTTTTGAAGTGAAAGCTGTAAACCGGTAGCAATGCCAACCATCCTTGCCTCATCGTGCTATAGCCCAGGCTGTCCATTAGAGACCTGAGGTCAGGAGGCCCCAGGGTTCAGGCAAGCACCAGTGCCCTAAAAACAGACAGCCTCTACATCAGATCTTCCTTTCCACCTCTAAGTAAATACACGCTCACTACATTTTATGGCCCCACATTCAAAATTCTTATCTGTTAGCCTGTAACATGATGTGGCAGTATCTGTCAAGGTAAAACTTGGCTATCAAGAGTTAAACGGCACAGCAACAGCCCTTCATTAACTTCAAGGTTGCCCCATGCCTTATCATGTATGGAGGCATTGTCCTCAGCTTATTTTAAGAAGGAGCAAGAAAGAACATCCAGGTATTATGCCAAAAGCCTCTTTCTCAATTATTCCTCTTATATTACTAACCCATTGTGGCTGACTAAAGGCTAAAGCTGCAAAAGCTGCATCCTGAAGCTGTAAATTTAAGTTGGTTTCTCAGTATATGCTGACCTGACTTAGTCCTGTAACTGCAGGTTCCCTGTTATCTTTAACTTCAAGGTAATTGTTTGGCAACTCATTGTTTCTCTATTTCAGGAAATCAACGCAAATGTATGATTCCTAAGAGACTAATGTGATTAACTGCTCTGTCATCAGCTGGTTCCTGCTAGTGTACAGAGTACTTAAATATTAAAAATATAATACAAAGAACAAACAGTAAAGTTCTGAAATGAAGATGTTAAAACCCATTTCAAGCCAAGAATTGGGCTCTTTCAAAAGTTTAGGGTATAAACCAGACTGTGTCAGATTCCTGCAGTCAGGATAAGCACATCGTTCTGAAGACACCTGACAGCACCTTTTCACCTGAAAATCCTGAAGAAATACACAAAGATTTTGATGCAGAGATTTATAATGCCTTGAAGAGGAAAACATAATTCTCAATACCACAGAGTACCACCAAGTCCTAACTCTCAGCTTCTCATCTCATTGTTAGACACCACTGGCTTCTTCCCCTCCTCCTCGTTTTAACAGAAGCAACAGCATTTAATATAATCCACCCAGAAGGAATGACAGAGTCAGCAGCTGATATACTGCTAGTCCTGGTTAGAACTCGGAATTACTGTTTTGTGAAGAATGTCAACATTTTGACATTTGTTGCTATTCTCGGGGTAGAAAGGAACTGCATATTCATCTGGAAATTTTGAAATGTCACACTGAAATCACAAATTCAACTCTGAATTTTGGAATTTCACCTTTTATTTCATTTGACATTAGCTCTCTGCCTTTTTTAATTCATTAAATGCCAAACGAGAACATTATAAACAAGCCTTTTTCATTTTACTTGGTTTTGCTTTATTTCAGCATTTTAAAACTATGGGAAGCCACTGTCTCACACTGACAGAAAAGTAACTTCAATCACCATTTTAGACCATCTCCAAATTCCATCCAGCGGAAATTTTGAATACATGACTTTTGGGAAGAGGAGACTTGGGTGGAGATATGAGGTTCTGGGGGAGAAGACACTCAGGGGGAGGCAGGCAGTGGACAGCAAGCTGCCTGCCTTTCTCCACAAGCAAAAAGCAATGCTAAGAAAGAATATATCCCTGTGACAGCAGGATGGAATCTGGCAGATTGCTTTTATTCATCTGCAGAGAACAAAAAATTCCTAGTCACTAGATTAAGAGCAAACAGCAAGAGCATTAGTCTCAGTTCAAACGCAAGTGCCGGAGGTATCTACTTTGTGTGAGTGATGGCAGACTGTAAAAATTATTAAACCAGTACAAGAGAAGTGCATCAGTCATAGCAGAGAACACTGGTGAGCAGATGTTTCTGAGGCAAAGATGAAACTTCCAAGTGAACGTCTCCATCACAGGTATTAAATCAGTGGAAAAACTGACAAAAGCTGTGTAAAATGAGAAAACAGCGAGCCATCACAGTCCCCTTTGGGGCACCACAAGCTTCATGAGACCGTGGCGATGCTGGTTGCAGCAGGCAGCAAAGAGACACCACTCCCAGCAGTGCGGAAACGATGCGGTGGTTGAGGTCTGCTAATCACGACCGGCCGCCACCACCACCTAAACCATGCCAAAAGCATAAGCTGCCTCATTAATTTTACCTCCCAACTCCCAGTTGTCTCCCCACTTGATTTCCACGGTGCTCACCCAGAACTGCACACACAATACTGAAGAGCCACTGTCTACAATGGCCACCCCACAAACAGACCAGGAGCCACATGAGGTCCCTGAAAGTTCCACAAAGCCAGCTGGGAGACACGCAACAGTCTCTCAAAAACACTCAAACGTGATCAAAACCAGTGAAAGGACCTGAACATATCTGGAGATATTAGAGCTCAAAAAGGGTATTTGGTATCTTAAACAGCCCACCATTTGATGACAGCTGAGCTGGTTAGTGGTGGGAGTTTTGTCAACTCCTTAGGCCGTAGGGCAAACTTGCAGGAATTCTCCGTGTCAGAAACTGGCTTTGCCATTTTTGCTTTCTACTGTGGATATCTTGGTGCCAGAAATCACCGTACCTCATGAGTCACCCTGGTCTTGTGCTCTCTGACCTTTGGGAGACGAGAAGTTAAGACAGAGGCTTCAGACTTCGACTTGGTCTGATGGGCACAGCACCGCTCACAAAAAGCCCGAGAATAGCTGGTCATGTCACATTTTCTGTGACGGTCTCATGACAACTCCGCTGCTGCTCCTACAGAAATCCCCACTACCTACCTCCCAGAGGCAAAAGCTCCTGAGGTTTTTGG